>NC_048894.1:142876334-142899076 GCF_011077185.1 Oxyura jamaicensis
CACAGCCCCGCCCCCCACCCTCCCCCCACCCTCCCCCCACCCCTCTCGAGCATGCAGGAGCTGTGCTTGTGGCGCCGCGGGCGCTGACGTGCTGATGGCTGAAAAAGGGGTAACAGCAGCCCACCCACCCCCCGGCTCTATAAAAGTAATCCCTAGGGCACGCCGCGACCCAGGAGCGCCGCCAACAGGACACGCTAACAGAACCGGCATGGCAGTTCGCGCAGGCAGTTGGCGTGGGGCAGCTAATTGGGGCAGGGAGAACCTGGAACTCACCATGGTGTGCACCCGTCGCAGCGGTCAGTCCATAGTGACAATCCAAAAGGAGGAGATGCTGCCTCTCTGGGCTCACGTGGGCACCCAGGTGGATCCCCTGAGGGGGGAAGTGGCAGTCCAGACATGTGGCTGCAGGGAGCTCTGGAATCTGGAGACCCAAACTGGGCCACGAGGGAAGAGAGGGCTGGCATGGGTGTAGGTGTGCCCTGCTTAGGCAACTCCTTGAGCAGGTAGTTGGGCTGTGGTGAGAAATTGGCAGCCTGAGGGGCTCCTGGGAGTCTCTGAGTGTGACAGATAGGAGGTGTCAACCCGCCCCTGCTGATGCTCAGCAGCCCTCTCCTAAGTCCTGGCAAGGGGTTGAAGCTGACCCTGCTGGTCACATGCAGAACAGAGGGCTTGACTGTCCACAAGAAAAAAGGGGCTGGCCCCTCGTCTCAGCTCGGAGCAGAAAGAGACGTCTGTCCCGGACACCCACAGTGCTACCTACCTCCACGGTGTCCCTGGGAAATAGATTTGAGGCTCTCAGGGAGGTTAAGGAGGAGTCTGAGGGTCTGGACAGTAGTCCGAACCCAGGAAGCAACCCCAAGAAGTGTGTCAAGATTGGGGGAATTACTAAACATAGGGATCAGGGCCAGACGGAGCACTGCATCACAACCAGTGCCACAAAAAAAAAAGAGCAGAGAGTCCTGGTGATCGGAGACTCCTTGCTGAGGGGCACCGAGGCTCCCATTTGCTGCCCAGATAACCTATCCAGAGAGGTGTGCTGTCTTCCTGGGGCACGGGTCAGAGACGTTAGGAAGGCTCTGCCACAGCTCATTAAACTGGAGGACTACTATCCTCTCATTGTCATTCAGGTTGGATCTTGGGAAGCTGCAACTAGAAAAATGAGGAATATTAAAAAGGACTTTGCATCCCTGGGAAGGTTGTTGAAGGGATCGGGAGTGCAGGTAGTGTTCTCCTCTGTAATCCCACTGGGTGACTGGGATCCAGAAAGAAGGAGCAGAAGGGGACAGGTGAATGATTGGCTGAGGGGGTGGTGTCTGAACCAAGGATTTGGGTATTTTGATCTTGGGCAGTCCTTTGAGAAGCCGGGTATGTGGGCTGCTGACAGACACCAACTCAACAAGTGGGGCGCAAGTTTGTTGGAGAGTAAGCTCTCTGGGCTGATTACCAGGGCTTTAAACTAGGTTTGATGGGGGAAGGGAGGGGAACTAAAAGTGACAGAGAAGGGCTGGGAGAAGTCGTCACCACTGTCACTGTTGAAGACAGGGAAAAACTTCTGAGCTCTCCCATAGGATTGTCTGAGGGCTCCTCAGAGAAGGTAACGTTCCCAATGTTTCCGATACCCTGTCCAGAATCTTCTTGCATCCCTCCAGGGGTAACTGCACCTGCTGCTTCCCTAAAGTGTCTGTATACCAGTGCGCAGAGCATGGGAAATAAAGAGAATGAGCTTAAGATCTGTGTTCAGTCACAGGGCCACGATCTCGTTGCGATCACAGAGATGTGGTGGGACAACTTGCATGACTGGAACACTGTCATAGAGAGCTACATTCTTTTAGGAAAGAGAGGCTGGGGAAGCAAGGGGGTGGGGTTGCCCTTTATGTGAGGGAGCAATTAGAGTGTACCCAGCTCCACCTGGGGGAGGGTGAAGGACAAGTGGAGAGCTTGTGGGTGAGAATTAAGGGGTGGGCTGGTATGGGGGACACTGTTGTGGGGGTCTACTACAGGTCACCAGATCAGGAGGAGGAGGAGGTCGATGAGACCTTCTCCAAGCAGCTGCTCATGATCACGGATGCTGGTCCTCATGGGGGACTTCAATTACCCAGACATCTGCTGGGTAAGCAACTCGGCCAGGCACGTGCAGTCCAAATGGTTCCTACAATGTGTTGAGGACAATTTTCTGACATAGGTGGTAGAGGAGCTGACGAGGTGGAGGGTACTCCTGGACCTTGTTCTTACCAACAGGGATGGCCTTGTTAGGGATGTGAAGGTTGGGGGCAGCCTGGGATGCAGCAACCATGAGATAGTGGAGTTCAAGATGGAACTTGGTGGAAGAAGTAAGGCTAAAAGCAGGATTGCTACCCTGGACTTTTGAAGAGCCAACTTCAACCTCTTCCGGGACCTGCTTGGGAGTATCTCATGGGCTAGGTTGCTTGAGGGCAAGGGTGCTGGGCTACATTTAAGCAGCACTTCTTCCAAGCTCAGGATCAGTGCACCCCAAAGAGTAGGAAATCGGGGAAGGGGGGCAGGAAACCTATGTGGATGAGCAAGGAGCTCATTGATAAGATCAAAAGGAAGAGGAAAGAAAAGAAAAGGAAAAAGGGAAGAAAAGGGAAGGGAGGAAGGAAGAGAGAGAGAGAGAGAGAGAACAAAAGAATGAGAGAATGAACAAAAGGAAGAAAGAAAGAAAGAACCTAATTTATGATTATTTTTTTTATTATTATTTGGACACATCCAATACCAAATCTTTTGAAGCAAAAATATGCCAGTGATATTTCACACCTAGAAGACTTTTTCCACCTTCTTTCAAAACTGGATGTTTGATATACACTTCTGTCTTCATGTCTTTCGTAGTCTGTTCTGAATGAATTGTCACAGTCACAGCAGACCAGTTACAGTGCAGATTAGATCCAGAGATATCTATATAGCAATACACAAGTTGTATAAATCGCATTGCAAACAATTTACAATAAGGATAGAAATGACAGACAGACATATGTGATTAAGAACGTCTATGTGATCCCACTCTTACAGTTAAGTCTCAGAGGGGATGGTTCTATGTCTACATATTGAATTACAGTGCTCTGTCAATGGCATGCTGGTTAAATGTTAGCTACAAATTAGCTGATACACCCCAGAAGAACACTACTTTATTTTAATTGAGAGGCAGAAAAGAAATAAGGAAGAAAATAGGTGTGTAGTTTTATGACCGCTACTGCAAAAGTGGTGCAGAAATGTTAGCTAATATAACTATGCAGTACAGTACTGTGTTTCAGCTAATTAGCAATGTGTCCTTAATAGCTGTGTCACTTTTGATTTTCAAGATAGCTCAATTACATCCTGGTATTGCTTGGTGCACATGTCCCCTAAGTAACACATTCAAGATCATATCAGAATTCTGTGTCAAGGACTGTGGTTGATGCCATATCTGTGACTCAGTGTGATTCCTCAGTAAGAAGACCTTTGTAATCTCTCAAAGGTGATGGCGTATTAAAATACTATTACTTCACTTTTTTAATGAGTACCCCAAAAATACAGTCTACTTGCACTAGAGAAATGTTTCTAAGTTCTCCTGCTGTTTACTCTCAGAAAAGTAAGATATCCATCCAAACACAAACTCAGGAATAGCTATTTATATTAAACTTTTTACAAATGAATGCCCATAAAAATTCAAAAACACTAAGACATTTCTGAATTTCTTAGTTAATATTAACCATTTTGATTTACCAGCAGCCATCTTCATCAATGTGAAGTTCAAAAATAAAAATCACATTTTTTTTAGTTTAGACATACTCTTAAAAAGAACAAAACCATGACATTATCAGCTGTTCAGCTTTCTTCTTAGTATTTTTTTATCTTTTTAATAAAGCCTCAAGTACAAATACAAGCCTTTAGTATGCAGTAGTTTATGTTTGGTGGTGATTTTTTCCCCCATATAATTATAGACATAACTATTGTTAATTTAATTCCATAAACCTGTTTATACAATGACATATGGCTTGATTTTTAATATTAGTTTTTGCACTGACTCTCCAACTTCTACAATAAATGTCAGGCTATATCTGATAACTCTCCATTTTCTTTCTTCTCTCTTACCTGTTCCTTCTTTCTCAAACACTTCTCTCAACAAAATAAAACCTGAACATAGAAATGTAAATCTGCTATATTGAATTTCTTAATCTTATTAAAGCCATGATATGGTAAATAATTTTATGAAAGATAACATCGGCTAAGTCAAGTCTTTATTTGGCATACTTTCAAATTGCTCATCAGAGGGCCACCTATCAACCCTGGAACAGCATAGGCAGAAAACAACTCGTATAAATTTGTGAACAGTCAAGGTAAATAATAAAGACTAAGTAAGATATTGATAACATCAAATATTAATGGAAAAGTTTTGAAATGGCTGTTTTTCTGTTCATAGGTACTGATAAAACATCTTAACTGTCTATGATCTAATTAGTAAATTGATTTTGAAATGTCTTCCATTTTCTTATTTTGATTTTTTCACTATTAATTTGCCAACATTTATCAATTACATGATGTGGAAAGCCTGAAAGTAGCTGTGAACAGGGCTTCTGTAATTATACTATATATTGATATATAAAAAAATATGTATTTGGTTGTAAACCAATATACTAATTTTTAAAGTCATCTTTCAGCTAGAACACTTACAAATATCAGCTTAACTTATTTATTTTAATATTAATTGTTTATATTTAAGCAAGTTACTGAGCATCTTCTGTGTGATGTCAGTGCAACATACAAAAAAGTGGTAGGGTTTACTTTGTTGTTAATTTGTTTGGTTATTTTTGTTTGTTTGTTTGTTTTTCTCTAGCTACAGATCAAATCAATGAGACATACAATGGCATTTTTATGTGCAGTAAGATAACTAGTGAAGCACTGGAAAACTCGAAGGGACAAGTCACTGATTGTCCAGTATTCTTCCCTCTAGTGAGATGACAGAGAGTCTCTAAGAGTAGTCTATAGGGTTGGCTTGGTGTGGCTACTCAGTAAACTGCAAACATGGGAACAGGAAAATAAAATGGACTAACGTATCACTTGTCTTCTTCAGAAGCCAAAACCTACCTCCTATGCTAACTGCCATACAGTCAGTTTAATTGGTTTAGTAAAGAGAAGTTTTGAGAGGTATTTACTGTGGTTGGAATGGAGATATTTTTTTTCAGTTTTGTTTAGCCTGTATGGTGCTGTTTTAAATTTGTGACCAAACCAGCGTTTTAACTATTGTTGAACACTGCTTGAACACAATCAGGTCCTTCTCTGTTTCTCACGCTGTCTACCCAGCAAGTAGGCTGGGAGTGGGCAAGAGGCTGTTTTTTGTCAAAACCGTGCAGCCTGTACTTAACAGGAAATTAAAATATATTTTTTTTTTTCTTTTATTAGTAATTACTGAACCTAGGCTTCCTTGAGTGTATCTCAAGACTAGGTGTGAAATAGTTTAAGATTTCAGGTCAGTCACTCAAACAGTTATCCTCTTAATCCCAATAACATACATTAAATATTTCTGCAGCTGTTCACAAATATTTATCTTTTGGCAGAATTCTAAAAGACTGATCTGAAACATGGTAACTTGCATTTTTCCTCCTTTGATTACAGAGGGTTCTGCCAAGCCTTTACTAGTTTAACTTAGAGCCCTTCTTTGGTGTGAACCACCACATTTTATGCCATAACCTTTATTAAACATCAAGTGATTCTACAAAATCTCTAAATGTTACAACTGCTCTTTCCACAACATTTCCAGAAATGGTAAAGTCAAAAGTTTAGTTTTGTCAGCTTTTCAGAAAGATACCATTTTCTTCTTTGTCACACTTTTTCACTCAAAAGCAGTTAAGGATAAATTTATGCTGATTAACTATGCTAATGATAGGTGACAGCATAATATTTGGCACAGATAAATAAGTTTCCTATAAGAACCATCTATCAGGCATTACACATATTTCAATACAATATAAAAAACACAACGTTTTCTTTGCTATTATCACATTAATAATTTTAATCTTTTGCAAGTTAATCATTTAATGCTAATCCAGTATTTTCCTCTCCCTTCCATGTGCGATATTACAGCCTTCTTACTAAGTGTTAGCCCTTCCACACATTCTTGTTAGGGTTCACCTCTCCCTCCCCCTCCATTTCTCCCCCTCTGCCCCGAGATTGTCAAGAAACTTAGATATTGGAATGTTAAAAATTCATTTACTGACCTAGAGGAATCATCTTGTATAATATTCAACATGCAGAAAACAAGTGTACTGGGAAAGAATATTGCAGTGTAACAGAAGTTCCTCTACTAAAACCAAACCAAAACAACAACAACAACAACAAGTACCCTCTGAAGAGAACATTATGGATAAGAGATTTTATATGACATTTATGAGCAAAAAGTGAATAAGACATATGACTATATATGGATAAGGAAATTATAAGATTTATAAGAAAATAAAATCTGCATTTAAGAAATCATGAGAAGTTATCTGAACTCTGCTTTGTGGACTTTCTTATGGGTGTAGGAATACTTTTAATGCATACAAGAAATCAATAAGACTGTGTTTGTCTTGATATTATGCATAAGACTGGATACTTTGGCTTTGACAAGTCAATTTGACAGTCTGAATTTCTCCAGAAATTCAGTTATTCTGTTTCTCAGAAAGTTTTATCATGTTCAATCTGGTTCTTCTAAGAACCAAAAGCTCTACTCTAACATAGTTTCTCTGTTAAGCAGGAATCATTTTCACTTCATAAGACAACTCTAAACCTACTTTAATTCAACTTTCCTGCCATTAAAGAGAAAATATTTGAACATATTCAAATGAATGTTGAATATTCATATGTCATATGAATATTATTCATATAACGAACAATTATATTCATATATTTATATATGAATTTAACATATTAAATGTCAGCATATGACAATTTTTCATTGCCTTCTTTCTTTTTTTCTTCCCTTTTTCTTCCTTTATTCTCTATATTGATTAGCATAAAAATATTATTATTTTATATGACTAAAGCAAAAGCAATCTGAAATGTACAATATTTTTTAAACTTTATTTTAAAACTGCACTATTAAAGGAAGAAATCTTCCAACCATGTGATTAGTGTAAATCAACAAATGATTCATCAAATCCTTCTCTTCTTAAGGGAAGGAAAAAGTATTGAAACTTTCAATAAAGGTAAAGTTTAAAGTTCTATATAGCTTTGTAAGATAGTTTGTGATTCTATGGTTCAAGAAAATCATAGAATCATAGAATCATTAAGGTTGAAAAAGTCCTTCAATATCATATCATCTGGTCCAACCATCTAGCTTCTTATTTTTAGTAGGGTGAGTTTGGACCAGAAGATCACAGAATCACAGAATTGTAGGGGTTGGAAGGGACCTCAGGATAATCGTGTTCAACACCCCTGCCAAAGCAGGTTCCCTAGAGCAGGTTGCCCAGGTAGGCGTCCAGACGGGCCTTGAATATCTCCAGAGAGGGAGACTCCACAACCTCCCTGGGCAGCCTGTTCCAGTGGTCTGTCACCCTTACCGTGAAAAAGTTATTTCACATATTGGTGCATAACTTCCTGTGCTCCATTTTGTGGCCATTGCCCCTTGTCCTACCCCCACAAACCACTGAGAAGAGGTTGGCCAAATCCCTCCGTCTCCCACAGAGACCTAGGTCTCTCAGTCCTTCCTCATAGGAATCTTGATCTCCCTTGATCTTGAAGGTCTTTTCCATCCTTGATGATTCTATGATTCTCTGATCTCCCTACCACCACTATCACCCACTAAACCATGTCACTAAGTACCATGTCCAACCTTTCTTAAACACCCATTGGGACGGTGACTGCACTACCTCCCTGAACAATCTGTTCTAATGTCTGGCTACTCTTTCTGAGAATAAATGTTTTCTAATTCCCAACCGAAATCTCCCCTAGTGCAATTTGAGGCCTTTCCCTCTAGTCCAATCGCTAGTTACCTGCAAGAAGAGGCTGACCCCCAGCTCCCCACAACTTCCTTTCAGGTAGTTGTGGAGAGTAATAACGTCTCTCCTGAGCATCATCTTCTCCTGACTAAACAACCCCAGTTCCCTCAGTCACTCCTCACAAGACTTGTGTTCCAGACCCTTCACCAGCTTCATAGCCCTTCTCTGGACATGCTTCAAGGCCCCCATGTCTTTCTTGAAGTGAGGGGCCCAAAGCAGAACACAGTACTTGAGGTGCTGCCTCACCAGAGCTGAGTGCAGGGGGAAAATCACCTCCCAGGTCCTGCTGGCTACACTATTCCTGATACAAGCCAGGATGCCGTTGGCCTTCTTGGCCACCTGGGCACACTGCCAGCTCATGTTCAGGTAAGTGTCAACCAGCACGCCCAGATTCTTTTCCTCCGCAAAACTTTCCAGCCACTCTCCCCCAAGCCTATAGCATTGCATGGTGTTGTGACCAAAACACAGGACCCAGAGCTTAGCCATGTTGGACCTCATCCCATTGGCCTCTACCCATCAATCCAACCTCAGAAGACTGTGTCAAAGGCTTTGCTGAAGTCTAGGTAGACTACTTCAACAGCCTTTCCCTCATCCACTAGGTGGGTTACCTGGTCATAGAAGGAGAGGATGTTGATTAGGCAGGACTTGCCTTTCATGAAGTCATGCTGACTGGGCCTGATCCCCTGGTTGTCCCACCTATGCTGTGTGAATGCTTTCAAGATGACCTGCTCCATCACCTTTTCTGCACTGAAGTCAGGCTGCTAGTTCTGCAGTTCCCCACGTCCTCCTTATACCCTTCTTATAGATGGAGTTCACAGTAATAAGTCTCCAGTTATCTGGGGCCTCTCCAGTTGACCATGACCACTGATAGATGATGGAAAGCAGTTCAGCAATCACATTGCCAACTCCCTCAGCACCCTCGGTGCAATCTATCAGGGTCCATAGATTTGTGGGTGTCTAGCTTGCCTACATAACCTCTAACTCTGTCCTCTTCAATCAGGGGAGAGTCTTTCTCTCTCCAGGTTTTCCCTCTTGTTTCCAGGCTTAGTAATGTGGGGGGGGCGGGGGGGGGCTTGCTTTAGCAGTGAAGACTGAAGCAAAGAAGGCATTCAGTAACTCTGCCTTCTCTGTATGCACCGTCACCAAGGCACCTATCTCATTTAGCAGCTCACCCACATTTTCCTTATTCTTCTTTTGCTGCTGATGTATTTGAAGAAGTCCTTCTTGCTATCCTTGATGTCTCTCGCTAAATTTAATTCTAACTGGGCCTTGGCCTTCCTCATTGCACCCCTTCATTCTCAGTCAATATTTCTGTATTCCACACAACTGGTCTTTCCCTTCTTCCACATCATGTATGCTTTCTACTTAAGTTTTCCCAAGAGCTCTTTGCCCTTCCATGCAGGTCACCTGCCCCCCTTGATTGAGTTCTTTCTTGTGGAGATGCACTGATTCTGAACTTGGTGAAAGTGGTGCTTGAATATTATGCACAACATTAAAAAATGGACAACAAAACATGATTACTAAGTAAAATGAAATATATATTTTTGTTGGTCCTTTCTCCATGACGGTCAGTCTCTAGATTGCAGATAACACTAGTTCCCATAAAATCTTAAACATGGCATACTACTCTTTCCTTCTTCTGTGGCTATGTTTGCAGTTGTCAGTCTGAAGTCTAATTTAAGTTCCCAAGATATCCTCCTAGGTACATTTATAAAAATGTTGTCAGGAGATTACCTCTGGGAAAATACAAGGTACTCCTGTCAGCTGTGAAAATCACACCTTTTTTCACATCCTTTATACAGTTGATGTGCTATATCAGGGAAGATAATGCTAACTTTACAGTGTGTTTTGTCACGACAAGATGTTTGAAAAAATATTTTTTCAAAGCTATAATCAGATGTTACAGATAACAACATCTGATTGTCCAGTGTTCAGCCTTATCTGAAGTGAATCTAAAGAAGTATAGAAATATACTATCTAAAGGAGTATAGAAATATAAGTGTACATTATACATCTGAAATGTCTATATTTCTTGGGAGCTTGGAGAAGGATTATGTTTTAACCATTTATCCCCATGTACTGCATATTTGCTCTACACCAAACAGTTTAGGCAACTACAACATGGAAAAATACATTAATAACATTAATAAACCTAGGAAGTAAACCTCAATGTAACTGGGAAAATTATGTATGTTAGTAAGTTCTTTTTTTTTTTTTTTTTTTTTTTGAAAAAATCCAAAATATTGTTTTTATTAATACATAGCAATAAACATCATAGGTAAAGATCACTTTATTAGAACCACAACACCTCTCAGAGCAGCTTAGAAGTGGTTAGAAGAAACAAAGGAACTGATAGATTATCTCAGTCCCAGGAATGAACAGCTTTCAGAAAGAATAAGAATGAAAGAACTGGAGTAAAAACATGAGGCTGGTGAAGAGAGTTCACTTGATCACAAAGAAATCACGATTCTTACAAGGATAGTTAATATCTTGTAGCACAGATTTCACAGCAAGAAATCAAGAGATAGAGCTCTAACCAATATAAATAACAACAACAAAAAAATCTAAAAGTAAAAGTGAATGACTATTTCTTGTAAAAATGTTGGGATTAGAAGGAAATTGCACACATCTACAGTTTACCCCATCTGGTTTGTATATAAATACAATCAATACTCCAAGGGGTCCTACAGAATGACTATAAAGTTTTTCTAATTCTTGGTGGTCTGACACAAGGTGTTAAGTGCTTTGTCTTTATGTTTTGGTCTACCTCAGAAATATTTTATGATCTCAGCAAACTTTATCATCATTTACAGAAGAAAGAGAATTTAGTTCTGTTATCCACACAGGATTTTCGCTTGAGGCATGAAAATCAATATTGCCTAGCTTGGACTTGGATTTGGACTTTAATTAACCTTTTGAACTTTAAGCTACTGGATTTGAAATGAATCCTTATCACACTTTATATGTATTTTTAATATTAATTCAGATTAATATTTTTATGGCTGCTTACATAGTGCAGGAATGCACTATTAGACTACTTTTGCCTTACAATAATAGGCGGTCTCCTAAAAAGAAATAAAAAAGATTTCCATCTCAAAGTGTTTGCAAATTTAATAGAGAGAATGTACCTCAAATAGTTGTTAGTGTGATATAGTATGCGTAAACTAGGATGCAAGGAAGTGTGACCATGTTTTCTGGAAAAAAATAATAAATAAATAAATGAACAGATGAACCTTTCTTTAACTTTTGCAAATCACATCTGTATAAAGAAAAGGACTGTTGCACCTCTTTTGACCTTTCCATTAAGTTATAATAGGTGAACTATGTTGTATAAAAAGATATATATATATATATATATATATATATATATATATATATAAAGATATATACTTCTTCTTAGAGACTATATGAGCCCATGAACATAAGTAATGAAAACTGCCATAGAAAAACTGCTTGGTCCATGTGTTTAAAACCAAATCAAGATCACAGTGGTTTATTGATTTATTAGTGTCACATAATTAGCAGGTTATCAATGATTCATTCATGGATTAATATCAGCAAGACAACTTACAAAATACCATACCAGGAACTTATAAAATGCTTAGAAACATCCCTCTATAACCAATTTCAAATTGCTTTAACCTTACACCCACTCATATGTGCACACAATTATGTGCGCACACACACACAGGCCACATTCATACACATGCCAGTATTCAAGCTTTTCATAACATCCAAAGGTGTTCTGTCTGGCCAATCCAGAGATCTCGATGCCAGAGGAAGACTTTCAGCACTGTCTAAACAAGCTTTGATTGCTGATGGTTGTACTCTAAGGTCTCTCCCTCACAAATGTTGCAACTCCAAACATTGAAAATTCTCCTGTTTTTTATACTTCTGTTGCATCTGAGTTCTTTGTTTGGAATTCCCAGTGTTGGAATTCCCAGGTTACTTTTTAAGCAGTCTGACAGTCACTTTATTCTATGACTTGAAAAGTTACAGGCAAAGTTTCTCTGTCAATTTTGTATGTTCCTTTCACATTGACTGTTTACATTCACATACCTATTTTAACAACTGCTGTTAGCCAAGTCAAGGGTGGGCAGTGCAAATATACCACAGTGCTTACTGACATTAAATGTAAGAAATTAAGTTGATGTACCTTGCAGAGAATTGAGACTGAAATCTTAAGGATTCATTTATGTTCAGAGTCAACTAGAAATTAATTTTAAAAATGTAATATTCAACAGACTAATTCTAGAAACTTAAAAAAAAAATGCCACTAGTACTTTAAGGATTTATATTAACGATCAACTCCTGGAAACCTGAATCATCACAAAGAATCAAATTTTGCTTTAAAAGTAATTTATCCTAAATCTAAACTGCCTCAAAAGTTCATATACACAATTTAATCACTCATATACTGGAAAAGAATGCTTCAAGTTCAATCATCAGAGATTATATTAAAAACAAAACAAACAAAAAAAATCATAATTCAGGTGTTCATACCGCTTGTGAATGAATACAAGGAAAATGATCATTTTTTTTGTTGTTCACATAGGTTTCACTGAAAATAATAAAACTCTTCCAACCTCGTAGAAAATTATTGGTATAGAGATCTTAAAGATGAATCATCAAATACAAAGATAAAGCTTTTATTCCTCCTGACATACACCACTAGCAATAATTTAGGACAGCCCTGAAGTCACACTTAAAGAATCTGTAAGCAACTATATGAGAACCATTAATATACTACCATACCATGGCTGACTTCTTTACTTTTTCTCCTTATATTTGGTTTCAAGTAACTTTCAGTCATTGAAATGAATTGTAAGAATATACTAATAAATTATATTGCATGTAAAGTTGCAGTGTGTCTATAATAATAATAGCTATAGTGTTTATTTATTTATTTAAAAAGAGGATGGTACTGAAAGTAGAATGAGGACTAGTAATTGTATAAAGAAACTTTGCTACTGCTTACATACAAGCAGCTAGAAATTATACTAAGCATGCTACAATGATGTAGCTTTGTAAGAATGGAAGCAGGTTTCATTCACAGATTTTGTGATCTAGGAGTGAGAGACACCATATAAATAAAAGAAGTTAATAGATAGGTGCAAGTAGACACCCACACCCACACCCACACACAAAAAAATAATAAAAATAAAAAAAAGCAAAAGAATATACAAAATTACTTGCAGGTACTCTATTTTGAAGAAACATGAAAAAAAAAAAAAGTAAGTAGAAAACAGTTTCAATTTTATTCCAAATATTTGTGAAAATATTTCTCAAAACACAATGATGACAAAATGCATCTTAAAGGAAAAAAATACATTTTTAAAAAATTGTAGAAAAATTGATTTATAAAATGTAAAATTCTAGAGTGATCTTTTCAAAGCAATACTTTATATACCTTTAAAAAGAAATAAAACCAAAACAAACAAGCAAACAACAACAAAAAAAGATGTTTTCAGAATTTAGGTCAACAAAGATACAAAAATTAAGTTAGTAAATTAAGGTTCAGTGAAATGTGATTTCATGCTGAGATTTCTATGAAAAGTCCTATGACTGTTCATTTATGTCTCTCAAAATCTCAATACAATTGTCACTTCTATGTAATGAAAGTTCTGTGGTATATTAAAGGTTAGACTGAAATCCCTACAGCACTACTGGCATCACAAATTTCTTTCTTTCTTACCTGTCTTGATGTATTTTAGTGATATTAATCCCTTGTAGTGATGAAGTGGACAGTGATATAATGTTCTGATAGTAATTATTAATTATTATTATTAATAATGATAAATGCAATTGATTCTTCTTTCCTTCAATTAAGCTTAAGCAAGTTAAATCATTTACGTTTGTCACTTCCTTCAGGATATCATACAAAGTCAAATTGGTCAGGAATTGAAGAATATTCTAACTACTGTTGCCTTGAACACTATCACTTTATCATTCTGGCTTCAGACAATAAAGGATGGTATGATATGCTGCAAGTAACATAAGGAGTTTTCTGGTTGACAGCTAGTCCAAATGTCAGTTTAAATGATGCATTTTCTCTCATATTGCAAACTGTAAAGCAGTTTCAGTTTCACAAGCAATGTGTTTTAGATTTGTGGCTTGATAATGTTTGAAAAATATGCTTACAATGGTACAGTATGATGTATTGTGGTTTGAAATGCTATGTAACCTTAGTTAACCCTACGTGTTCTTCTATCATGTATGGCAACAAATCAGAAAACAAATGAGTGTCTCTGTAAGCTTCTTCTCTTTCACCTAATAAATTTATTCTTGCTATTATACCCTTCATAGCCTCCCATCCTACTCTACTTTTCTCACATTTTCCCCTTCTCCTCTTCTACCTGAAAGTATACTACAGTTACTTTTAACTATTTTACCTTTTTCTTTTTTTTTTACATTTTTTTTTTTTTATCTTATCAAAATTTACTCAGTTTGAGTTGTACAGCTGAACCTTTTAAAAGCACGCTTTGAGAACTAATTCAGTATCAGAACACTTTCTATCACACATGCTCAAGAAGTGAACCTGATATTTTAACTACTTTTTGGGGCCTGCACATTATATCTTGAGATTACTCTGTTTTGTCAAACCTGTGCTAGTTCTGATGGAAAATGTTTAATAGCATAAGGATCAGTATGGTCACAAGCCATAGACAGGGTTTCAATAACTCAGTCTTACAAATTAGAATTTGGACTTAACATCATATACATGGACTTAACTTCATATACATGGGCAACCTGCTCTAGGTGTCTCTGCTTGAGCAAGGGAAAGCAGACCAGATGACCTCCAGAGGTCCCTTCCAATCTCAACCATTCTGTTATAACAAGGTTTCTGTTCAAGTCTTACCTTCCCATGATAATCCTGCCTCTTAAAGCCTCCATGCCCATGAAGCCCTCACAGAGAATAAGTGGAGGAGTTAGCTTTCCCAGTTAAAGTTTTTTTTTTTTTTTTTTTTTTTTTGTGTGTGTGTGTGTGTGTGTGTGTGTGTGTGTGTATGCACTCTAAGCTGTTGATAATATGCTGTCCAAGTAGACAGAAATTTAAGGTTGAGTGGAAGTAAAGGAAATAAATCATAAGCAGTTTAAGTTTCACACTGGAACAGACTTAGTGCCATTAATCATTTAGTTGAGAGGCATTAACTAACATTCAAGAGCTGAAGGAATAACCAATGCCAAGCACTGCATGTGTGCCAGACTCACTGATATCTATCCTGCAGCAGAAGGATTCTGGAGCAGAACTGCTAACAGAATCCTATGTTTATATGGTAGTTTAAAAGTTTAATTTTGGGTGCCTAACATTAAATTTATTTGTGTATTTTATTTGTTTGAAGAATTAAAAATAAATAAATTATTGCTACATTCATACAAAAACATGCTAGAGAAAGGAATTGTTTGAAAGAGAAAATACATTCACTCTGGGCCTGCCCACCGTATAAGTGGCGATATTGCAATGCTGAACACAGTTTCCTGACTCACAACTTCCCATCTGATTTTCAGCCTTCCTGGTGCCTTGAAGAATGCTCTCTCTGGGACCACTTTTTGTTCTTACCTTTTCTTTTCAAATTTTTTTTATTATTATTATTATTTTTTTTCTTTCATAAGCAAAGAGCTGCAATGAATATCTTTGTGCTAGTAGTACTAGTTGGGGAAAATTCTCTTACTCTCTGATTCTAAACTTTAACAGATAGCTCCTTTCTGGAGATGACATTTTCCTCTTTGAAAATATGATAACATTGCAAAGCATCCTATTGACCCCTTTGCTTAGCCTGAATGAGCACAGCTGACCTATTCATCAGTACCAGTCTGCTACAAGTGATGTCAAGTATTACTTTCCTGCTGCAGAGTACCTTCTTTTTCTTCAGAAATTGTAATTTTTTCAGAGTACAGACCTAGTAGTTCCCTTTACAAATTACAGTCACTGAGAGTACTTACATGGACTTCATTGAGGTCAGGATCTGCCTCCAGATAGGGGTGTGAGGGCTGGGAAGAAAATATATGCCAGCCTGATTGCCATATTTTATTTTTGTGGATCTACATTTAAAAGAAAAAAAAAAAAAAAAAGAAAAAAAAAAGCAGAGAGCAGATACCTGAAACTTTGAAGGACTTTTATTATTATTATTATTTATTTATTTATTTTTTATTTCTATAAAGTTGGTTTATTTCTATAAACCCCTTACTTGTTTAATATGCTGAGAAATGGAGAAAAAATTGCTTTGCCAAAGAGAAGTCAGCCCTGGTGGTGAAAAACACTGACCTGCCACTTAGGATTCAAGAAACAAGGAGTGTTGAACCTGGTAATGTTAGACACTCCAAAGAGAAAGTAGTCTGGATACATTCATAGTCATACTCATAGGCAATAGTTCTAGGCCTTCCACAGACAGTTATTTAATTAGCATATGGATATTTGTCTTAAATAAGCATTGGCAGACACTGATATTAGGTAGTTAGGACTGCTACTAATCTTGTGAAGCTTCATTGTTACTCTCTTACAGTCTAACTTAATAATTTGATCACAGGTACTTTTAGTTTATCTAATTTATATTTGAATTAGAAGGGAAGTGAAGAAGGATTTGCACAGGTAGGCCTAGTGGAAAACCCAAAGAGCTTATCTCATACCAGGATCTGTCTCATAGAGAGCTCTCCAACACTGTCTTTCAGCTGAGGGTGCATGAAAAACAGCAGCAAGCTAAAACATCCAACCCACAACTCTCTTAAATGGAAGGGATAAATAATGTCACTTTTACTGTCTGGAATTTCTGTGTGCTCAGCTTAGCACAAATAAAGTTATGGTATCACAGAATCACAGAATAACATAATGGTTGACATCTGGAGGTCCTCTGGTCCAAGCCCCTTGCTCAACCAAGGCCTATAGTAGCTATGTATCAGGTCACATGTCCACTAGCCCAATTTTCTTGAATCTGTCATCAGTCAGAAAAGATTCTTAGGAAAAAAGTATAGCAGGAAAAATAGAGAGTGAGATGCAAGAAACATTGGAGTCCTAATTCCATGTTCCCTCTAAAATTTCTTTTTATAAATTTCACTGGATGTGTGATGGTTCTTGAATTTTAAGAAATATTGATTGTTTCAAATTCAAATTTTATGTAACCTGATTTTGCAGACCAGAATCACACCTCATCTGTTTTATCAAGCTACCACATTTAATCTTAACTTAATCTTTACTTATTCTGTACTTCCAGTTATCTGCCTTGCACTTCTCTTTGCCTTTTCCAGTTCCATTGTCTCTCTGTCCTTGAGTGACCTTGGAAGGTAGGTCCTTGGGAGATGGGGTGACCCAAATAACATTTGATATTCAAGATGTTGATTCATCATGGGCTTATACAGGGAAATAATGACTTGTTTGTTTGTTTGTTTTTCAATGTAGATAGCTGCAGAGTGGGACCCAGTTTTCTTCTCACAAGATCATCATTTTATATCAGAATAAAGGAGGAGAATTTAAATACATGGTAACTATAAAGGTATGCTCTAACAATTTTTATTATATTTTTTTTTTCTTTAAAAGCAGAATTTATTGTGAAATAGAGCTGAGGTCAGGAAGTTAATGAGAAATGTAAAAACAGTCTAGTCTTTTTATTCACAAGCATAATCTATATCATAAACAAGTTAACAGATACCAACCTGAATGCATCCAATAAAAAAATAAAAAACAAACACACACACACACACACACACACACACACACACACACACACACACAAAAAAAAAAAAAAAAGACTGACTGAGAAAGTTCCCCATGGGGTCCATGGGTAAAAGGGAAGAGCATTCAGAAAAGCAGAGATTCTTTGCTAGGAATATACAAATTAAAAAGAGTACATCAGAGAAATAGAACTGATTTTTTTGTTTCTGCATTACCAGTTTCTGCTAACTTCGAGTAAATGCTTACCAAGTCTTTTTGTTCACTCAGAGAAACCTGAAACATGTTGCCCCCAGAAGTTTTGAACTAGGTGATCCTTAAGGTCCTTCCAACTCAAGCCATTCTATGATTCCATGATATGGTATAATTCTATAGTCTTTCAGATGTTTCTATTCTGTCTAGAAGTTCATATATGCCTATGTAATGTTCATAAATATTATAAATAAAAATGTATTAGAGGAGCATGATATATGGATACATAATATATTGCTTTATAATTATTTTATTTTTATAATATTTATTAACTCTATATTTGTGTAGAGTGTATATGTGTTCATATATATCCACAATACATTCTTTGGGCATTCTTCACTAGCACTATAGATTTTTATATAATGTTTTTCTCTGAATTTACATGAAACATAGCGGTAAAATTAAATGTCAATAAATTGGTTTTACCCTGTAATGTTGACTATGCATTGGCATCTCCACTGCTTTCCAGCTGGTGGAAATCTCATCTGGCAATATCCTTCCTGATTCAGCAAATACTTTCTCTTTGGGTGTGTGGTGCCAAGCTTGGTGCTGACATTTGAGCTGTCTGTGCTTAGTGCAGGAGCAAAATGAAATTAGGAAAGATTTCACATAAGATTATAATGCTATGCCAGTGATGGATTTCACTGTTCCCAAGGAAAAAATAACCTCAGAAATCATGGATGAGTCAAAACAAACTAGATTGACTAGAAGATCCTGGGATGATTTTTGGAAGATGGTAATTGCATGTGTCTATTATTTTTGTTAATGTTTATTTGGCTTTTATTCAGAGTTCAATATTGATAGATGTGATAAACTCAGTGTACCTTTCTGAGGAATTTACATCCAGAACTTTCAAGAGAAAGAAAGAATGAAAGAAATGAGGAGGGAAGGGAAGGGAAGGGAAGGGAAGGGAAGGGAAGGGAAGGGAAGGGTTAGTAGTTTACTGGACCTCCTGTTTGTGAACACAGCTCATTTATAGTGAGAATAATTGTACATGTTGGATGCTATGAAACCATGCTAAATACTATGTTCTACTGTGAAATTCATTTGGTTTTGGAGATACTGATTGCATATTTGCTTGCTTCCTCCAGGACTCTGCCCTGTCCTAATCAAATCTACATTAAGACATAGATTTTACCATAAATGACCTAGAAAAAAAGTTTTTTTTTTTTTTTTTTTTTCAGAAAAGCTTTAATATTTATTTTCTTTTTTCCTTACTCTCATTCTATTTCCCCTCTGATATGGAATTATGTGCTACTGTCACTACTGTCACTCTAGTGTCACTCTAGTTGCAAGCTCAGGAGAGCGATAGCAATAGACCAGTGACAGTCTGAGAGTACGAATGCTTGTAATACACAGTTGTGACCTTCATGTCCTGGAAAAGGGAGAGCTACCATTTTCCAGTGGGACTCAGTACACGCAGTACACTCACTTTGAACACTGTCCTACCTGAATTCTCCCACACCACTGGGTGAAGCTATAATGGGAGTACAGGGTTGGGTAGGGAATTATTAATTCGAGGCCTAACTTGACTCAAGATAGCAGGGAAACTAATTTGCCAGGAGGGAGATACAAAAATTAAGAGGCAAAGAAAGCAGTACAAAGTCGCTACTCAAAGAGTTCCCTCCCTAACCACCTTGAAAAATACTTGGCATTTATTAATTCACAAGAACATTTGGAAGAGTTATTGGCAGATGTTTTCAGACAGTCTTTCACTTTCTCCCTCTGTCTCCACTGTGGAGGAGCAGGAGTGGGAGAGCGGCAGGCTAGGCAGCTGGCAGCTAGACATTTTTATTTTATTTTATTTTATTTTAGATTACTGTGTGAGTATATTGATCATTCCATTCCTTAGCTTTGTGACAAATAAACTCCTGTATATGTGTTACACTATTGAAGCCAAGAAAAAATCATATCGGGCAAAAACCCTTTCCTTCCAAAACATATGTAGAATAAATTTCTACAAGAGTATTTTTAGTTGGAAGAGTATTTTTAGTTGGAAGGAACGCCATGTCCAACTGTCAGACTACTTAGGGGCTGACCAAAAGTTAAACATACAGTTAAGAGTGTTAACAATGCCTGAAATGTGGACAGGCACAGGACATCAACCTCCACGCTAGGAAGCCTGTTGCAATGTCTAACTGCCCTCAAGGTAAAGAAGCTTTTCTTAATGTTAAGTCTGAACCTCCCCTGGTGCAGCCATTGCCACACTTATTGTAAGCTGGTAAAACATTGTCTAGGTTTTAGTTAGTGGGGACCTTCTCAGATCACAAGACCTTTGGTATATAATTCTGAGAGATCCTGTTATAACATCTGCCATCTGCTAATTCACTCAGTACTCTGAATCCCATCAGGCCCAATGAACTTAAAAACATTCAATAGATAGAGCTTAGTCTTTACAGTTTCACAGAATCACAGAATCAGAGAATAGTCTAGGTTGCAAGAGACCTCCAAGATCACCGAGTCCAACCTCTGACCTAATGCTAACAAGTCCTCCACTAAACCATATCCCTAAGCTCTACATCTAAATGTCTTTTAAAGACCTCCAGGGATGGTGACTCAACCAATTCCCTGGACAGCCTATTCCAGTGACTAACAACCCTTTCAGTAAAGAGGTTTTTCCTAACATCCAACCTAAACCTCCCCTGGCACAACTTTAGCCCATTCCCCCTCATCCTGTCACCAGGCATGTGGGAGAATAGACCAACCCCCTCCTCTCTACAGCCTCCCTTCAGGTACCTGTAGAGTGCAATAAGGTCACCCCTGAGCCTCCACTTCTCCAGGCTGAACAGTCCCAGCACCCTCAGCCGCTCCTCTTAAGACTTGTTCTCCAGACCCTTCACCAGCTTCGTAGCCCTTCTCTGGACTTGCTCGAGCACCTCCATGTCCTTCTTGTAGCGAGGGGCCCAAAACTGAACACAGTCCTCGAGGTGTGGCCTCACCAGAGCTGAGTACAGGGGGACAATAAGTTCCCTGGACCTGCTGTCCACGCTGTTTCTGATAAAAGCCAGGATGCTGTTGGCCTTCTTGGCTGCCTGAGCACACTGCTGGCTCATATTCAGCCGACTGTCAACCACTACTCCCAGGTCCTTCTCTGCCAGGCAGCTTTCTAACCACACATCTCCCAGCCTGTAGCTCTGTTTGGGGTTGTTGTGCCCCAGGTGCAGGACCCGGCACTTGGTCTTGTTGAACGTCATACTGTTGACTTCGGCCCATCAGTCCAGCCTATCCAGATCCTCCTGCAGAAGCTTCATACCCTTGAGAAGATTGGCAAACACACCTAACTTGGTGTCGTCTGCAAACTTACTGAGGGTGCACTCGATCCCCTCATCCAGATCATCGATGAAAATGTTAAAGAGGACTGGTCTCAGTACCGAGCCCTGGGGGACTCCACTAGTGACTGGCCTCCAACTGGATTTGACTCCATTCACCACAACTCTCTGGGCCTGGCCATCCAGACAGCTCTTAACCCAACGAAGTGTACGCCAGTCCAAGCCATGAGCAGCCAGTTTCCTGAGGAGAATGCTGTGGGGGACAGTGTCAAAGTCAAGGTAGACCATGTCCACAGCCTTTCTCTCATCCACTAAGCGTGTCACCTTGTCATAGAAGGAGATCAGGTTCATCAAGGAGGACCTGCCCTTCATAAACCTATGCTGACTAGGCCTGATCGCCTGCTTGCCCTGCAACTGCCACATGATGACACCCAAGATAATCTGCTCCATGAGCTTCCCTGGCACTGATGTTCAACTAACAGGGCTATAGTTCCCTGGGTCTACCATCCAGCACTTCTTGTAGATGGGTGTCATGTTTGCTAGCCGCCAGTCGAGTGGGACCTCCCCTGATAGCCAGGACTGCCGATAAATGATGGAAAGCAGCTTGTCCAGCTCTTCCGCAAGTTCTCTCAATACCCTCAGGTTGGATCCCATCTGGCCCCATTGACTTGTGTACATCCAAATGCTGAAGCAGGTCGCCAACCATTTCCTCGTGGATTGTGGGGGCCACATTCTGCTCCTCATCCCCTTTCACCATCTCAGGGTACTGGGCGTCCAGAGAACAACTGGTTTTGCTGTTAAAGACTGAGGCAAAGAAGGCGTTAAGCACCTCAGCTTTTTCCTCATCTCTGATTACTAAGTTTCCCCCTGCATGCAGTAAAGGGTTGAGATTCTCCTTAGTCCTCCTTTTTGTGTTGATGTATTTCTAAAAACATTTTTTGTCATCCTTAACAGCAGTGGCCAGATTGAGCTCCAGATGAGCTTTGGCCTTTCTGATTTTGTCCCTGCACCGCCTCGCAGCATCCTTGTAGTCCCCCTGAGTGGCCCGCCCTCTTTTCCAAAGATTATAAACCCTGTTTTTTCTCCTAAGCTCGAGCCACAGCTCTCTGCTCAGCCAGGCCGGTCTTCTTCCACGCCGGCTCATCTTTGGGCACGTGGGGACAGACCACTCCTGAGCCATTAAGATTTCTTTCTTGAAGAGCGCCCAGCCCTCCTGGGCTCCTCTGTCTTTCAGTACTGCCTCCCAAGGGACTCTGCCAACCAGTGTCTTGAACAGCTCAAAGTCAGCCCTCCGGAAGTCCAAGACAGCGGTTTTACTGGTCCCCTTCCTTACTTCAAGTATCGAGAACTACCATTTTGTGGTCACTCTGCCCGAGACAGCCCCCGACCATCACATCTCCCACCAGTCCTTCTCTGTTAGTGAACAGAAGGTCTAGCGGGGCACCTCCCCTGGTAGGCTCACCAACCAGCTGTGTCAGGAAGCTATCTTCCACGCTCTCCAGAAACCTCCTGGACTGCTTTCTCTGGGCTGTGTTGTGCTTCCAGGATATGTCTGGGAAGTTAAAGTCCCCCACAAGAACAAGC
>NC_048894.1:142909076-142923959 GCF_011077185.1 Oxyura jamaicensis
GTTTTGTTTTTTTTTTTTTTTTTTTTTTTTTTTTTTTGTAGTTGTTTTGTTTTTCAGATCTTTTGAATGATGAGCTGCTGAAGGACGCAAAGAGGGAACAAATGAGTGAAGGAGAAAAGAAGGAAGAAAAAAAATCAGTGTTCTAGAATAGTGAAATTGAAATTGTAAAGTATGTTTTATTGTCTGCTAAGCACTGAAACCTTGGAAACCTAATGAATAAACTTATACAACAGCTGTTATTAATCCTAGTATTTCTGCCACTAAAGACTAAATTTAAACCTGTAAATTATCACACACTTAAACAGCCCTGCCCACACTTCGAAAAATATGAAAATCTGTAGGTCATGCCTCGTATCATGCAATAATGTGGTTGGGAGTCAGGGAAGATGAAATTCAAACTCTTTACAATCTCAAATAAACCTTTAATCTAACCTGAATATTATCTGAGTCAACCAAAATGAGTATTTATTTTTATATCTGTCTGTTTCTTTGGCACTGTTTTTCAACCAAGAAAAAATATTCACAGAGTACCTATTTTAAAACAAGTATCTATTTTTTCCATTAAAGGAAAGTTTGTCAACTGTTTTGGATATCTATGTTTCTTTCAAGTCATACAGCACTAGTTACCACAGCTCTAGGGAAACAAACCATTATTATCTGACAACATCATTTCTCATATCACAAATAGTTCAAGAAAATGAATTGTTATACTGTGGTAATTGCAAATTTATGCTACTATTATTTGATGTTCCTCAAGATATATAGATATATGAGACTGAAGAACTGCTATGGTTTTCAAAAAAAAAAATCATTCTTGATTACTTAATGTTGGATTTTATCTCATGCAGTATGCTGAATGCTCAACCACATGCTGTAACAGCACATCTTCTGAGAGAAACATAGCTGTGTCCAAAAAAATAAAAAATAATAAAAAAATCCAAAATCTCCTATATCGTGCTGTCATTCATGATTCACATAAAAGGGAAAAAAAAAAAAAAAAAAAAACTATGCAAAGAAAATTATTTGTTATGTAGTAAGGCTTTCAAAGACAAAGATGCAACTGAAGACTATGGTCCAGTGCGACTGAATTTCGGTTTCTTTCTATGCTAAAGCTTTGGTCCCAAATCCTTCTAAACTTACCTTTGAACCAACTTTGATCAGTACCCTGATTCAACCAAAGGAGATGAGAATAATGTAATTCAAAAATTAAGATATTTTCCCAAGTGGAAGAATACCTTAAAGTTGGAATAGAATATTACAGAATAGAATATTACAGAATACTACAGAATATTGAATGGGACAGCATAGCATAATATAGCATAGAACAGAACAGAACAGAACAGAACAGCTGGAAGGAACCTTCAAAGATCATCTAGTCCAACTGCCTGACCTCTTCAGGCTAACCAAAAGTTAAAGCATATTACTAAAAGCATTATCCAAATGCTTCTTGAACACTCACAGGTGTCAACCTGGAAGTGATTCTAGGAAGCTTGTTCCAATTTTTGACCACCTTCATAGTAATGAAATTTTTCCCACTTCCAGTCTGAACCTTCCCTAGCACACCTTTGTGCTATTCCTGCACATCCTGACCTTGGTTGCTAAAAAAGAAGAGACCTGCACCACCCTCTCCATTTCCCCTCATCAGAAAGTTGTAAAGAGAAATGAGGTTGTGTCTTAGACTCCTTTTTTTTCCAGACCACACTACAAAAGTGTCCTCAGACTCTTTTTATAAGACATGCCTTCGCACCCTTTTAGCAGTTTTGTTGCCCTTCTCTAGATGCTTTCAAGTAACATAACATCATTTTTATACTGTGGAGCCCAGATACCATGGCTTAAAACCATTTTATCTTAGACTTAGAGCAAGGCTTCAGAATAAGGTCTCTCAATGTTTCATGTTTGGCACTAATATCCCAGTGGTAAATTGATTCTCATTCTTGTCTTCCCAGTAACCGTTACCTATTCCATGGCATACATTGACTTTGTCAGTGATACATTCTGCCAGACAGAAAATAATGCCATCTCAACATCCCTTGGGCACAGATGGTTTAGTGTTCATTCTAATGAGATACTGGGTTAAAACAAAAACAAAACCAAAAAACTACTTAAAATTAGGATTTCTGAGAAATTGAGATTTTCCCTTCCACAGTCTACAATATCTATCATGTCTTGTTTTTTATCAGTAGAATATCAAGAAGATCAAGGTATTAGTAGGAACTTCAGTGTGTTCTTATTTAGTGGTTTATTTTTTTGAATTGCTTTCCAGTAACGAAAGAGGAGAATCAAACAAAACAAATCAATCAATCAAACAAACAAAAATGGATAGGGAATAGGGGGGTTAAACATTAAAAGTTCTTCAAGCTCAGCTGGTTGACTAACTAGCAACACCTTTTATAAAATATGTAGTTTTCAGGAGTCTGAAAATGGTTGTATTTTATATAAAATTTTCCTATATTTTCCATCTTTAAAAGATAGCTTCGACACTATAAAGTAATGCATGAATCATATGGGTTTGAAGCTTAATTGTCATGGAAGACAATAGATGGTCATTCTCATATGCTCCTCTAATAACAGACTTTCCCATGATCAACTATTCATTCTTCAAAAATACTTCCGAAACATTATGTACTTGCTCTTGTCTTTTGTATATGTGACCCAGTCAAGTGTCAGAATACCAAATTTCACTAGTGAAAGCAAAGAAAGATTAATATGTAGTAATATTTAAATTTCATTAGCTGTAGTTTCTACAGAATTAATATAACAATAATGTATCAGTAAGATGTCTGTCCCTTATGCTAACTTTGTTCTGGTTCCTTAAGTTGAAATAAATTGCTGACCTTGTTATCCAAAGAACCACAGTGTTCAACATAATAATGTTGTATTTAAATAATCATGTATTTTCCTATTAGCTACATTTCTTTTGTAACTGTCATTTTTCCCTTTTTTCATTCCATATTTTTCTTATTCCACATTTGTCCTTTTTTAATTGAAAAAAAAAAATCCCTGATGAGGGTTCTTGAATTTTCTATAACAATTTCCTCAAACATAGTTAAAAACAAACTTATTTATTATTCTAATGATCCAGTTACAGGTCTTTTGACAAAGGATCAAATTATCAATAAGTGGATTAAATGGAAGTCATTAGATATAAAAATATGAACGTTTCTGCATAATACAATCAGAAGTAGATAAAATTTAATATATGTCAAAGTAACTTCAGAGACAATTGCTGAATTCTGAAAATAAGCTTTACTTTAAATATATATAATTATGTATTACATTTCTTATGGGATGGTATGACAATCTCTTCTTTCTCCACAGTCAGTTCTGCAAAAACAATAAGATTTTCTTTTATTTATTAATATCTTTATGAATAATTGACATGTCAAACATTCAGAAAAAAACTCTAGAATTTAAATACACTTTCAGTAACACTATGTATAATGACTTTTCATGATTTCAATGCATTACGCTATTGCTTACTCTGAACATTTCCTTCTGACTACTTTTTACAGAATCAGTGAGGAAAGCAAAAGAAGAATTTGGGATTTTCAAATAATTCCTCTTTGTGTTTCCAAAAGTGAATTAGCCTCTTGTGTGTATAAGAAAATAGATAGGATAGGACTTGAACTTGATGATCCTTGTGGGTCCCTTCCAACAGGATATTCCATGATTCCATGATTGTACATAATATGGCCAGACTGTTTTCCAAAGAGAACTAACTTTTCACTGGTCTTTTTGAACTGCATGTAATTATATTTGCAAATAATGGTAGTTGTTCGCTAGCACAAAGGTGTCTAAATACCACATTGGGCCTACTAAAGAAGTAATTAGACTCAAAAGTAAAATAAAATGAGCACTTGATTAATTACAGACTTAAAAAATACAAACATAAAAGTGGAAATTGAGCTACAATACTACAAAAATGAGAGCAAAAAATATGTATATACTTATATGGTAAACCACATATTCCATTATTTCTGTCTAACCACAATACTTTTATTTAGACATCCCACTTAACAACAAATAACCGCAAAACTCCATCCCAAATTTATTCCAGGAAAATAATAATCCTGCATATTATAATAATAAAGCTTAAAACATAAATAGTCTTGGCACTCCCATAGGACTGTGCCAGATTCTAACTAGAAACAATTGCAATTTTCCCACAGTTCTCAGTAAAATAGGGCAAGAAATAGGATTGAGATGTTGTATGTGATATTTTTATTGTCTTGTACCTGTGAAGTTATTGGCATTTCTGTGGAGTAGTTGTGAAAAAGTTTCCATTCAAACTCAATGGTAGTTTATTCTTGATTTATGTGATTACTATACAAAGGATAACAAAGAGAAGAATCTCCCATGCAGTTATTTTCTGTCTGTAGAGGGACACTAAATCAGCACCATTTTCTGAGATTTGAAAAGTACAGTACAGTACAGTATGCCATCCACCTTCTTCTCAGAATCACCTATGAACCTACATATTAATTTGCTTGCCAGTGTTTCAAATGTTTCATCCTCTGTAACCATTTTGCAAGAAAATACTTCAGTTCCTCATGCTGGAGATGAATTTCTCAGGTTTTTCTATTATTAAAAGATCTGCCATGCAAGCAGACAATATTAACTCATTTGAATGTCATATTTTAAGGAAGTTATTATAAGCTTATTGTTATTTTATACCATCCTGGTTACCACATTTACTTCCTAGCAACAGAATACTTCCTAGTGAACTAGAATGTTTCTTAGTGAACACAGGCTGTGGATCTGGTCTACCTTGACTTCAGTAAGGCTTTTGACACCGTTTCCCACAGCATTCTCCTCAGGAAACTGGCTGCTCATGGCTTGGACTGGCGCATGCTTCGTTGGGTTAGAAACTGGCTGGATGGCCAGGCCCAGAGAGTCGTGGTGAACGGAGTCAAATCCAGTTGGAGGCCGGTCACTAGTGGTGTTCCCCAGGGCTCGGTGCTGGGGCCGGTCCTCTTCAATATCTTCATTGATGATCTGGATGAGGGTTTTGAGTGCACCCTCAGTAAGTTTGCAGATGACACCAAGTTAGGTGCGTGTGTCGATCTGCTCGAGAGTAGGAAGGCTCTGCAGGAGGATCTGGAGAGGCTGGACCGATGGGCCGAGGTCAACTGCATGAAGTTCAACAAGGCCAAGTGCCGGGTCCTGCACCTGGGGCACAATAACCCCAAGCAGAGCTACAGGCTGGGAGGTGAGTGGTTGGAGAGCTGCCTGGCAGAGAAGGACATGGGAGTGATGGTTGATAGTCGGCTGAATATGAGCCAGCAGTGTGCTCAGGTGGCCAAGAAGGCCAACAGCATCCTGGCCTGTATAAGAAACAGTGTGGCCAGCAGGGCCAGGGAGGTGATTGTCCCCCTGTACTCAGCTCTGGTGAGGCCGCACCTCGAGTACTGTGTTCAGTTTTGGGCCCCTCGCTACAAGAAGGACATGGAGGTGCTCGAGCGAGTCCAGAGAAGGGCTACGAAGCTGGTGAGGGGCCTGGAGAACAAGTCTTACAAGGAGCGGCTGAGGGAGCTGGGCTTGTTCAGCCTGGAGAAAAGGAGGCTCAGGGGTGACCTTATCGCTCTCTACAGGTACCTGAAGGGAGGCTGTAGCGAGGTGGGGGTTGGTCTATTCTCCCATGTGCCTGGTGACAGGATGAGGGGGAATGGGCTTAAATTGCGCCAGGGGAGTTTTAGGTTGGATGTTAGGAAGAACTTCTTTACCGAAAGGGTTGTTAGACATTGGAACGGGCTACCCAGGGAAGTGGTGGAGTCACCATCCCTGGAGGTCTTTAAAAGACGTTTAGATGTAGAGCTTAGGGATATGCTTTAGTGGGGACTGTTAGTGTTAGGTCAGAGGTTGGACTTGATGATCTTGAGGTCTCTTCCAACCTAGAAATTCTGTGATTCTGTGATTCTGTCATTGGTAGTGGCAACATTCAGATGACAGAAATGTGATCTGAAGAAAAATTTAAGACAGCACTATCAAGCAGGCTAAAAGATTCAGAGAAGTCACACTGACTTCCTACTGATTGTTTTAGAAAAAGCTCCCCTATTGTTCACTATTTTCCTTTCACTAAGGGCTTATTTCACTGATTTTCCTATGATCATTTGCTGAAATTGCTGTCATGCTACACCCACCACTTCCTCTCACAGTTTAAAAGTATGCTGTGAAAACAGAAAGGATTTTTTTTTTTTTTTTAATTAAATAGCAGTGAATTGTTAACTGCAACTTTTAGTTGTAACATGGTTATTTTCACAGAAATGTCACAAGAATACTTCACAGGTTCAGACTCAAATCCTGTAGCTAAGCAGAGAAGACTCATTATCCTAGACGAGACAGCAACTTAAGGATTAGAGCTAACATGAGTTTATTAATGTGGGTGTGGGTGTTAGCCTTCTACGCTATTCATCACTGGCAACTCATGCCAGTCCAGCATCTGCCCCTGGCACACCAGCCCCTGGAACAGGAAAGCTCACCATTACAGCACCATCTTCCCACCCCTCTCATGTTGCACAGCTGGGGATGTGGGGGTGAGTTACTCCCCACATCATGGGACTGGCCCAGGAACACACAGCTGCACTTCCTTTCTTACCGCAGAAGTGGGCACCTCAGGTGAAAGAATTAATTTTGGAGGAGCCTAGAACTTGTGTCTGCCATATGACAGAAAAATGGCTTCCCCACAGAGCTATTAAGAGGTGAAGAAGGAGAAACAGACAAAGAAGTCTCTTTTGCAAACAAGCAAACAAGCTTTTTGAAAAGCCACCAGGGGAAAATAAATAATTTTTTGAAGAACATAAAGAAATTGTGATACCAGAGGGTTCTTGTTTATTTATTTATTTATCTATCTATTTATTTATTTATTTATTTATTTATTTATTTATTTATTTTGGTGGTTGTAGTGGTAGTGTTTGTTTGTTTGTTTTGGGGGGACTTTTTGTTGTTGTTGTTGTTGTTGTTGTTGTTTTGTTGTTTCTTGTTGTTGCTGTTGTTGCTGTTTTTTATTATGCTATGACAAATCATCCCTGCTATCTAGCAAGCTGTAATTTATATGAAAGACATACTGATAGACAGTATTTCCAGACATGCAAATCCTCATGCAGAATAATCCACTGAAAACATATCCCTGAATTTATTAAATATTTGCTCCCAGCTGCAATCTGACACTGAACAAGGAATTGCAAGGATGATGGATACCATATGTACAGATCCATTTACAGACCTCTTGACTTCTAAAACTATCCTACCTTACCTGCTCATTCTTTCTAGTGTGGCTGGTGGATTCAAATGGCAAGGGGGTTTCTATTCAATAGCTGATGGTTACACTGAATTAGGTGATTGCTCTTCTGACTGCAAGAGCGATTTGTAAGGTATGCAGGCCTTGATCCAAAGACAGAAATACAAAGTACACTTTCCACTGTATTCAATGGTCTTTAGATAGAATGCTCATTGATGACTGAGGGTTTGGCACAATGAATTCAAATTTAAATGGACAGTATGACAGAGCCTGGTTAGTAATATATGAGTAACCTGTGGAAAATACAAAATGTTTCAACTAATAAGCCAGATGTTGAAGTTGGAATAAATGTTATTATCATTATTACCAACCAAAAATGAAAGGAAGGGAGAATAATGCCATTGATCCAACAAAAATTTAAAAATTCAACACACTTTTCTATTCAACTTATTTCTAAGGACTTTCTATAAATAATCATTATTATTATTTATATATTATGAAAGTTATTCCATTTCCTAGTCTCTTCACCTGACATAATACTTTAAGGCTGTGTCAGTGCAAGACCACAGCGTCTCATTTGGAAAACTGCACTAGAAGATGAAGGTTTGTGCTTCAAGGGCACATTGTTGCAGAAGCCTAGCACATCATGATTATGAGATAAAGGCATTTGCTGAGGTCATCCACCTTGCCACAACATTATCCTGTAAAGAGGAAAACATGAATAATTTACTTATGTCTGAAGTAGCTGATAACCAGTAACTATAGATGTAAATAGAAATACATGTCTGATGCCATCTGTTGCTGAACAATGAATGCAATTAATATTGAAAGGTCATTCTAAAAGAAATGCTTGCTATATTTTAGGTGAAGTATTTGGTGAATACATAAATCTCTGTCTTCAGAATTAATTAGTAGCCTTCCAGGAGATAGAGATCATAGCTGTATAATGTACAAATGAGACTACAGACTGATTAGTTTATTCAAAGTCTTAAGGCTGAGAACTAATGAAAAAGGAAAAGGATATGCTGCCTTGTCCAAGATGCAGAAATTTTTGTTTGTTTGTTTGTTTGTTTTGGTTTTGGTTTTGATTTTGGTTTTGTTTCCTTTTCTGTCCTGTTTGCTTAATTTAAACTATGAACTTTATCAAGACCAAGCCAATTCTCTGGTATAGAAATCTCTGGTATATCTTTAGGGTATAGATTTGTCCTGGGAAAGCCTGCTCCAGTATTAAGAGATATATTTTTCAGGTCTTAAATGCCCAAAGAAATTCTTAAACAGAGCTGAAATCCTGTCAAAGGACATTTGGTGTGGCAACATCAACAATATATTTCTAGTTTACAGCAGTGCTGAGCCTAATTCCTGGGCTCAATCCAAAAGGTTTAGGTGTTTTTCCTCAGTGTTCAGATATTTTGGGTTCAGATTGCTGGTTTTCTTATATATTTTGTGTAACATGAAAAACATCTACATGCATTCACACAGTTAGAAGAGAATTCCAAAGAGAAATGAATTCAGGTTAGAAAATATTAATAAAGGAAAAGATGAATTACTTTAGAGTAACTTCACTCTAAAGTAGTATAGTTTACTACTAGTAAAGTACTAAAATTTAGAGTATAATTATTTTTATATATTTTTATATATTAGAGTATAATTATTTTTCACTTTTGCCTCTTATTTATTTATACAGGCAATGTTACTAATTGGACAATGCTAAAAGGAAAGAAAGGGTTGATGTCCTTGAAGGATGGAGGAATAATGCCTCCACACCATGCTTTCTGCCACATTAAATTTGCATGTAAGAAGCAAGAAGATATCATGATGTTACAACTTATAAAGTAGCGTTTACTGCTGGCATGTTCTGTGATGTTGGAAGTGTCATGTAGTGCAGCTGTGATTCAAGAATCTATTTGTCTCTATTTCTCAGGCTTCCATTGCTAGGAAAGTGAAGGCAATATGAGGACAGACCCTTACAGTTGTTCTTACATGCCACTTTGCTTCAAGGTCTCCTCCAGTCATGACACCCTTGTCTCTTTGCTGTGCATCTGCCATCCCCTACTTTCTCATCACAGTGCCAGAGTTTTTCTGTAGCATTTCAAGATATAGTGTGAGATGCAGTGGATCAGCTAGCTCATGAACTATGTAAGCATGGGAACTTTCAGGGAAGGAAAAATAACCACACTGTGCACAGATAGGAAGCATTTTTTTCTCTCCAGCTGAAGCCCTGTATTTCATTTTCCATCTAACGTGCGGGCCCAGGAGGAAAATGTGGCCACTAGTACAAGAAACAGGGAGGCTGTAGGGCATTCTCTTCCATATTCCCTCTGAGATACTTCCCAAATTAGCTTTCTTGAGGAATCAATCATATTTCTGGGAAACCCAGAGTGCAATATACTCTAACTCAGATTAAATTTGGGTAGTACTATGCATCATTTTCAGTCTCGATTGTAATCAGTGTTCATTCCAGTTTCATTTTGCTTAGAAACAGATGGTTTCTTATTTACGTTACTATATTTTCATTATACTCCACCCTGGACGAATTTGTAGTAGCTCCATTTATTTCTGTTAGAGTAAGGAAGAGGAATATTCAACCATTAGCTTAAAACTAAATTTATTTGCTGTTTTATTTAATGTCATCCAAAATTATGCAGAATTTTAATTGAATATCAAAGGAGAATTACCAGGTTCATAGAGCAGGAATTGTGTTTTATATCTTATCCATAACATATTTACACAATGGAGGGCAGTGAACCTAGATGCATCTTTAGACAGTACCAGGACATAAAAGTTAACTACTAATATCTAACATGTTTAAAATCTTTCTGTAGTCAATGGAAACATCCATACTAACTTCAAGTACTCTTTCTCAGACTCTTGTTTTTCTGTCTGTTTCTGTCTGTTTCACTTTTGTTTGTTTGTTTTCTTTCTGATTATGCATTTGTCTGAAAATTATATTGCATATTAATTGTGATGAAATGTTAACAAATACAATTTAACCTCCTTTGGTCTCCCTTTTCTCCATTATTTTATTTAATTTTATAGTTTTAAAAACAAAGTCAAGTAAAGTAATAGATCAATGTGATAATCCTTCAGCAAATGTTAAAATTTAACTAGGATTAGCTTTCTTATGACTGTTTTGAATTGTATATTGTAGAAATTGACTCCAAACTTCCATTTGAATGGCTTGCTGCAGAAGATGTCCGTGTTATAAAATGAAGTTGATTTACTTTTAATAGCTGCAGTTTTCATTGCATGACTGTTAAATCGGACCATGAATAAGGGTTTAACATTATGACATAAAGCATTCTTTAAAAGGAAATTAAAGTAGACAAAAATAAAATCAGATCAGATCCCAGTTCAGAATTTAGTTTGTTGAGAGTAGTAACTTAACATGACAAAGTTTAGCAGCATTCCACCACAGCACTGTGTATTGAAACATTTGGGATCCACAGATCTAATGAAAGAAAAGTAAATAGTATCCTTGTTTACGCTGGTAAAAAAATAAGCACTTTGTCACCCTGATTTAAAGACTTATGAGAGTACAAAATATGGTGTACTTTCATTTCATATGAAGTCTAACTCATAGCAACACTCTTATCTAGCTGGGAAGGAACTTTAAAGAGAAAATGCAGTTCCCCAGATCCTCTGCCCTTTTACAGTTTGCTTATTGCTTTTACACAGAATAAGCTCCTCACCCTTTACCCATCATTAATATAGAGAGAGTTCATAGCCTGTTAAGGTTCAGATTTATTTTTATTTATTTATTTATTTATTTTCTTTTCATTTGTTCCTTGCTCTCCCGTTATATCTCCCCTTATAATCCTCTTTATATTGACCAGGTTTGCGAGTCGGTGGTGGGGCAGGAGGTGGAGTAGGGCAGAAAGCATACTTTACCACAAGGTGCACCCACTTGAAAAAAAGAAGCAACACCATTGAATGTGTTGACATTTCAACAATTTTTGTCTGTGCAAGATTTGAAGCTAGCCTATGAGGGGTAAATTCTTTGGGGTAGGGGTCTTAATCTTCCTTCAATGTCCTCTGCTAAGCCATCCTTCAGTCTGGATAACTATTTTTTGGAGAAGATGTTAGTGTTTCTCCAGCAAGTACAGAGGCATAGGCTTTGATATCTTGCCCAGCTGCACTGTACCAAGAGGGTAACTGGTTAGTGGATCTTGCATTTAAACACAATACAGGCATTTCAATTGAGGAAAGAATTCATTTGGAGCCATATGGTCAGCAGGAGAGAACTGGTCAGAATTCAGCTCTGCTTCTCATCAACTTCTCATAAACCTCTGAGTATTTTACTCTATCCCAGGTTGAGCCCTAATGTACTCCTTTGCCTGGAATGTAAACATAATCCAAAAGACATCTTTAGGCTAATTGGTCTCCTAGACAAATTAGGACAGATTTAGATTTTATTCAAACCAAAATGTGGTCCTGTTCTTCTTTATTAAATGACTTTCAGTCTCACAGCTTTAGCAAATAGCAACTCATTAGTCCTCACTTCATTTCTTGCAAATGAAATGTTGCCTAAGAGATTATGTAGCTCACTTAATGCAGTACAAGAAGTCTCTGTAAGAGATAAAATAAGAATTTAAGTTCTCATTACCTCTGATATACAGTTAGAAAATAGATCTTATTGTTTCAAGATCTAACTTTAGTCATCAATTTATTATAATTTTTATTCTGGTAACACCTTTTTATTTAAATTTATCATTTTCATGGAAATAGTTTCAATAATATTTACATGTCATGAAAATGATGAAGTAAAATAAATTAAGCATTCTATTTTAAGATATTTTAGGAAATATGATAAGACAAAATTCAAATTAAAAATTGAAAATAAAATTAAAATATATTCTAACAAATGTATTATTCTATTAAAAATAAGAGGCCATGAGACTAAAGGCCATGAGACTAACCTGGTATTTGTACTCAGCATTGTCATCAACTCCATACTTTGGGAACCCTACCTCAGAAACTATTAATAACTACACTTTTAATGCTTTTTCTTCAGGGACACAGTCTATGGAGGGGTCAGGGGAAGATGTTTTTTCCCATTTGTTCACTCTCCCTTTCTTCTCCTCCAGGCGAGTTATGGTAGCTTTCCAAAAGTTCGAATATCCTTGGGATGTTCAGACCAGCATGTTCTCATTGTTATGTCCCCTGAATGCGTTTCAGGTTCTGTCTAAGGTTAAACAAATACTTAAGAGTGTTATCCAGAGATCTGTCCTGAGGCCGGATAGTTATGAGTGGCAGGGAGAGTGGGAGGATATGGGCAGGCATCTAGAGCAGTGGGTACCTCCAGTGCTTTGGAAATTTACCCCTGAACAACTGCAAAATCCTAAAAAACTGGTGGAGTGCTTGAAAAAGGTGTGTCATCACCCTGGCAGTACCAGACATACAGAAATCACTGCAACGTGCTGGGGCTTGGCCTATGCTTACCGAGCTGCACTCAATGCCAGTATAACCCCAGTGACAGACCCGGTGGCCACTTCAACCTCTGAGACAGACCCAGCAGCCACTCCAAACCCTAAAACGGGCCCCAAGGCTGAGCCAGGAAAGCAAACTGTACCAGTGTTGGTTGCACTCGTAACCAAGGTGAAAAAATGCTACAGAGAATCAGGTCATTTAGAACACAGAGAGTCTTCTGCTAGGTCTAGGTGTAGAGAAGACGAGGCCAGGCTATCAGAGGAGCAGGAGAATGAAGATGAAGATGTCGCAAAAACAGCAGTATCTAGCCGAAACCTAAATGAGCGTGAGCTACGAGATGTGCAAAAAGATTTTGGTCGCTGCATAGGTGAGCAGCTTGTCACCTGGCTGCTCCGGTGCTAGGATACCGGAGCCAATAGTGTGGAATTAGAGGGCGGGGAAGCCAGGCGGCTGGGATCCCTTGCTAGAGATTCAGGCATTGACAAAGCAATTGGAGATGGAGTACGACCTTACAGCCTCTGGAGGCATCTCCTATCAGCTGTGAGGGAAAGGTATCCCTACAAGGAAGAAGTTGTATGTCTTCCAGGCAAATGGACCACTATGGAGAAGGGAATCCAGTACCTGAGGGAATTAGCCGTATGGGAGGTGATTTATGAGGACCCAGACAATGAAAAAATATCCACAGATCCAGATGACGTCAGGTGTACACGACCCATGTGGCAGAAGTTTGTATGAAGCGCACCATCATCATATGCCTTCTGTGCAAGGAAGACAATATGGGGGGTACACACCCTGTGCCACCCTGTGGTTTTACCTATGTGACCATGGAGAGGACATGAGAAAATGGGATGGAAAATCTACCTCAACCCTAGAGGCACGGGTACGTGAGTTGCAAGGAAAAACAAACAGGAAAAAGGGTTTCTCTGAGAAACTTGCTGCTACAACATCCAGCGGGCAGTCCTCCAGACACAGAAATGAAGATTCTGACCAGGATTAGAGGGGCCCTGCCTCCAGTCAGGGGGAGGAAAGGGACAATCGAGTTTATTGGACTGTGTGGATTCGATGGCCTGGCACATCAGACGCACAGAAGTATAAGGCTTTAGTAGACACCGGTGCACAATGTACTCTAATGCCATCAAGCTATAAAGGGCCAGAACCCATCAGTATTTATGGAGTGACAGGAGGATCCCAGCAATTAACTGTACTGGAAGCTGAACTGAGTCTAACTGGGAATGAATGGCAAAAGCACCGTATTATGACTGGCCCAGATGCTCCATGCATCCTTGGCATAGACTATCTCAAGAGAGGATTTTTCAAGGACCCAAAAGGATTCCGCTGGGCTTTTGGCATAGCTGCCTTAGAGACAGAGGGCATTGAACAATTGTCTACCTTGCCCGGTCTCTCAGAGGAACCTTCTGTTGTGGGGCTGCTGAGGGTCGAAGAACAACAAGTGCCAATTGCTACCACAACTGTGCACTGGCAGCAACATCACACCAACCGAGACTCCTTGATTCCCATCCATAAGCTAATTCGTCAACTGGAGAGCCAAGGAGTGATCAGCAAGACTCATTCACCTTTTAATAGTCCCATATGGCCAGTGCGGAAGTCTAATGGGGAGTGGAGGCTAACAGTGGACTATCGTGGCCTGAACGAAGTTACACCACCACTGAGTGCTGCAGTGCCGGACATGCTAGAACTCCAGTACGAACTGGAATCAAAGGCAGCCAAGTGGTACGCCACAATTGATATCGCTAATGCATTTTTCTCCATCCCTCTAGCAGCAGAGTGCAAGCCACACTTTGCTTTCACTTGGAGGGGTGTCCAATACACATGGAATCAGCTGCCCCAGGGGTGGAAACATAGCCCTACAATTTGCCATGGACTGATCCAGTCTGCACTGGAGCAGGGGGGAGCTCCTGAACACCAACAGTACATCGATGACATCATTGTATGGGGTGACACAGCAAAGGAAGTTTTCGAGAAGGGGAAGAAAATAATCCAAATCGTTCTAAAGGCTGGTTTTGCCATTAAACAAAATAAAGTCAAAGGACCTGCATGAGAGATCCAGTTTTTAGGAATAAAATGGCAAGATGGACGTCGTCAAATCCCAATGGATGTGATCAACAAAATAACATGTCTCCATGAACCAGCAAAAAAGAAACACAAACTTTCCTAGGTGTCGTGCGGTTTTGGAAACCCATAGATTTCATTTTTTTTTT
>NC_048894.1:142924059-142929507 GCF_011077185.1 Oxyura jamaicensis
TTTTTTTTCTTTTTTTTTTCTTTTTTTCTTTTTTTTCTTTTTTTTTTCTTTTTTTTCTTTTTTTCTTTTTTTTTTCTTTTTTTTTTTTCTTTTTTTTTCTCTCCCCCATCCCAGAGAGGGAGGGCGGAGAGTGAGCGAACGGCTGTGTGGTGTTTAGCTGCCGGCCGAGTTAAACCACAACCAACCCAGCACTCTACCAACTACTGGGAGGAAAATTAACTCTCTCCTATCTAAAAACAGGACATTAGGGCATGCAAAGTTTCCTAAGACTATGAGGGCTTAATATTTACATATTCAAGAGATATTAATGACTGGATCTGCTTTTTTTTTTTTTTTTTTTTTTTTTTTTTTTTGATGAAGTTTCTCTCGTAAATCTGATTTAACTAAAATCAGATTCAGGTCTTTGGTATTTATAAAAAAAAAAAAATCATTCATTTTTGGACTGAACTTCAAATCATAATAATTTTCTAAATCACATTCTCTAAAGCTCGTAAAGAGATATTAAGACCTTATTTCAATTTAAGATGATGTATGAGAAAATGTTGTCTGTAAATCTTTTACAAAACCTGAATACTATAGGTATTAAATCTCCCTTTAGATGGTAGCAGAATAAATATATCTTATATAGAGCCCTGTAAAATTATGCATTAATGTTATAACACTATTCAAAACAATATACAGATAAAATTATCTTCTTGAATATTCCCTACAGAAATGCATATTACCATTCTCTTCAGAGGAAATAATAATCAGAATAAGCTTTATCAAAAAGCAATTGAAAACACTAAAACTCTTAAGTGTGCACAGTTTGTCAGAGCTCTGCTGGCTGCAGTGGAAGTGTGACAAATAGGAACTACTTAAGATCCAGCCTGTGTTCAGTTAAATGTACTCATCTGAGAAATTTGGTATTACTTGAAAAGTAAGGGGTAAAAGTAAAGTACCAGCTTCTTCCAAAGATTTTTTTTTTTTTTTAATATGGTTTTAATGGTTTATACCAAACCATTTTTGGTGTCTTCTGAAGAACTCAATAAAAGATCTAGAATACATTTATGTAACAAAATAAAAACTACTTAGTATCTACACACGAAAGTCCAAAAAGCTGATCAACAACCCCTAGCTAACTATTTAGGTTCCTAACAGTCCGCAGGCAGCAAGAGTTGTGCCAGAGAAAATGTTAATGCCCAAAGTTTGGCAATGCACATACAAGCTCTGTCATCTTGGCGGAACCAAGCAGCCCAGGACCCCATCCAGCCTTAAATTGTTTATGATTCATGAATCCAGTGTCACTGGGCTAGTTCCCAAAGGAACTAATCTAATATGAACATTCTTTGCATGTTTAACACTCTCTGACAGCTTAAATCACAGCCACAATGATTTTCATTAAAAACATATTCCCTGGAGGAAGGTTTGCTGTCTACCTATTCTGAAGTAGTTTAGAGGTTAGCAGAGAAGGCCACAAAGAGGGTGGTCCAGTTTCTTGCTTGACTTTTGCCCACAGGGCTAAAGCATTTACTTCAGAGAAGACCTCCTGCAACTATCATGTTGTTTATAAAACAGGAACAGAAACACTTCTCATGTTCCTATTGAAGCTGTGCCACTATTCAGTTAACAATATAAGTAAAATTTAATAAGTGTAAGGAAAAGAAGCATAGCTTTGAAGCCTAATGGATACTATATTTATTTGTAAGCTTCTATCAAAATAAAGAGCAATCATCGTACTTGTCTCCTGTGGGATCTGGGTTTCAGTTCCACACATCCACATTCAACTGGTCTATTATTGCTGAGCAACTCTGAGCTTTTAAGCATCAAACTAGAAAATAAGGGATTAAAAATAGTGGATGGTCCTTATTACAAGTGTCATGGGTTAATCGTGGAAGCTCTTCTCTCACTCCCTCAATGCAGCTGGAGATGGGGAGAAAAGATGAGGAAGCTCATGAGTTGAGATGAGGATAGGGAGATGACACTTTGGGAAGATTAGTTTATTACCAATTAAAAATAGAATAAGATAGAGATAGAAAGAAAAAATGAAAAAAGAAAAACAAAACAAAATAAAACCTTATGCCTACACTTCCTCACACACTTTTTTCCAGACTCATCTTCACTCCCGACTCTTTAACCTCTTTTCCCACTCCAAGTGACACAGGGAGGATGGGGAATGTGGATTGCAGTCTGTTCATAATGCTTTTTCTCTGCTTCTCCTTCCTCCTCACACTCTTCTCTCACTCCATGTTGGGGTCCCTCCCATGGGTTGCAGTCCTTCACGAACTGTTCCAGAGTGGGTTTTTTCCCATGGGCTGCAGATCTTCAAAATGCTCCAGCATGGATCCATAACACAGGGCACAGTCCTTCAGGAATGGACTGCTCTAACATGGGTCCTTCATTAGACACAATTCCTGCCAGATAACCTGTTCCATCAAAGGGCTTTTTTCCATAGGCTATAGTTCTTCCTGGGAGCCTGGTCCTGCATGAATTCCCCATGAGCTGCAGTGTGAAAATCTGCTTCAATGTGCTGCAGGGTGACAACCTATGTTACCATGATATTCTCCATAGGCTATAGGGGAATCTCTGTTCTGGTGTTTGGAGCACCTCTTCCCCTCCTTCTTCTCTGACCTTAGTGTCTTTTATCATTTTTTTCTCCTTTCTCACAGCTGCTGTGCAGCATTTTTTTACACTTTTCTAAACATGAGGCCAGTTCCTGATCTCTCCTCACAGAGACCACTCAGAAACCCTTCCCCCTTCCCCATCACTAGCAAAGCCTTGCCACATCAAACCAATATAACAAATAAGAATGGGCTTTTGAAAAATCGATTCCTTAAACAACAAGGCAACAAGGAAGTAACTCTTCAAAAACTAGCAGGTAGCAGCTGTATAGTAATGAAAGGTTAAAAACTCTGTTTCACTGGTTCTTAGTAAATTCCTTATTTGGGAAAATCTAGTTTACAAACAATAAACATAAATGGAGCACCATTTATACATGTTAATCACATCAATACTGTGGTAATAAAACCTGTATCTCTTTCTCAAGTGTCTTCTCACTGATATTTTTACTATTTTTATTGCCTATAAGATATCCACTAACAAGTGAAGTAATCATGCAATGAACAGGTCAAATAGTGGTGCTGAGATATCAGCAGAAAACATAATTGTGATATGTTACATCAGTTGATCTGTGGTCTTGTCTAACCCCTGCTAAGAAACTTTTTATGATCCACATCTGCAATGTAGGAATTTATATCTGAGCAAGTCTTCAAGACTTGTTTCTTAGTCCATGAAGAGAAGTAGGCCCATTTGCAATCAGATTTATCTCATCTTGCTGCTGATGCCTAAATTGAGGAAGAAGTACTGCGCTCCAAAAAGCACTTGTTTGTCACCTGCAACTCTGACTGGAATCAGCCTGGAAAGATAAGCTCATTGCAGATGAATTCCCCTATCATCTAGTCTGTCTCAAGGGTGTAGACAAAAGCGTATTGTTACTTTCCAAGTAAAAGTCTTTGTAGCATCCTATAGATCTTATGCAATTTAATATTCTGAATGGAAAAATTAAAGTGTCTTCTTCAGAATACTTATAGGAAAACAATCAGATAGAAATTGTACAGTAATTACACCTATATGATTAAGGAGTTTTTCCACAAGTAATCTTGGATTTGTCTTTACCTACATTAAACTATTGTATGAGCAGCAACTGTTCACTCTTGTGCTGAGATTTAAGAATTTACAAACTACCCTCTATTATTGGCAGATAATATTGTTCCAGTGCTGTATGTTTTTCTCTTTTAGTGTTTAGCAATTCTATGGCATGGTCTAGTAACCTTGGAAATGCTTTGTCTGACAGACAAATATTCAATGTATTGCCACAAACAGGTGGCAAAACTAATAGTGAGAAAACTCACTTCCAGCAACTGTTGTTAACACATAACATCATAAATATTTTTCCAGTTGTTAAGAGAAGACTGGCTGCACACCACAGCAAACCTAAGTTTGTTAGGAAGCTTCCTTACAGTACCTTTTTTCTGTACATCGCCTTCAGAAAACTATTTGACAACTAGTGAAAAAATAGTATTTCTTGAAGCAGAAAATTGTAATCACCAGCATTTATCCTGTCAGAATATTGCCATTACAGCCATCAAGAAAGGAAGATATGAGCTTATCTTGGAGACAAGAGATTGGAAGTGTGCCTGTTCCCTATGTCTTGTGATGTAGAAAGAAATCATGACATCTTATTATCAATCAACAAATAAATAAATAAATTTAATTAAAAATAAAAAGGACTCAGTGTATCATATTATACAAACTGAGAATACATATAGCCCAACCAAAAGACAAAGCTTATAATCCTGGAAAGAAGGGCAAACTCTAGAAAAAATATTTGTTTTCATAAGGTGAAATTATCTAATGTGTAAACTAACACCAGATGGCATAAATACTCTCCAGAGATCACTTGTTCTTCTATCTGCAAATCAAATACTAAGGCAAAAATACCTGTTACCTTTCACTCATCACTACTCCATAAAACAATATTTTGCTACTATAGTTTTGAATATAGGACAAATAAATGCAATTGTCATGCCTAAATCTAGTGAATTACTGACATGGTAAGATCTAACAATCAAACCATTGCTCAGAGATGACTAGAAAACAATGTCTGTCAAATATGCTGACCACATCACAAAGATGATTAAAAAAAAAAAAAAAAGGAAAAACATCTGAACAAAATAATGTTGATTTTTTTTTTTTTTTTTTTTTTTTTTTTCATGTTCCTCTTAAAATCAAATGCACTCAGTATTTGTTGAGAGTACACTTGGGTAATTAAAAAGTGAAATTCATATTTTGAATTTGTAAGGACTTCATTTCAGCTGATTTTAAAGAAGCTATTATAAAATAAATGAAAAAGAATTCAGTATTACATTATGCATTGATAAGGTACTATAATTTATTTTCTTATGTCATTGTCACTGAGGAATAACTTCATTAAGTTTTAAATATTATAATTTGACTGGGTTAATCAGACTAAATGTTGGTGACTACAATGTTAAAATCACCTGAGAGCTCTCATCACTGCTAAAGAACTGATTAGTGTGGAAGCTAAGGTATAATTCACCCTATACTAAATTAAACATCTACACCTGGTTAGCTGACAAATACTAAACTCCAATGAATATGTTGACTAGGCTTTCACTGTCTGTAATGGGAAACTAGACAAACAATTCCAAATGAAGACACCTACCTTAATGATATTTGAGATAGTTCAAGTGAAATGAATCCCACCCAAAGGTTAATCAAAATTAATTTATCTATTCCATGTCATGAGAAAATAATAGAATAATTGCATTATAGGAACTATATATTATCCTCCTATTTCAGTGTTTATATATTTTGAGTTACAAGGTTCAAAGAAATGACTGAGAGAAGGTGAAATTATGCCCCAATTGTAGGCAGCAAAAAAAAAAA
>NC_048894.1:142929907-142950758 GCF_011077185.1 Oxyura jamaicensis
GGAGGGGAGGAGGGGAGGAGGGGAGGAGGGGAGGGGAGAGGAGGGGAGGGGAGAGAAAAAAGAAAAGAAGGGAAAAAGAAAGGGAAGGAAAGGAAAGGAAAGGAAAAGATTTTAAATAAAATCATTTACTGTTAATGTTTCTGACACTGGAAGAAAAACAGTCAGGCACAACTGTGATGGTTCATTTAACTGTGTTTTGCTACTATCATGGAATGCAATTACAGCTCAGATTTCTGTTTTTACTCATTCACAGAAAGAATAGTATTTGCATTGATAAAACTGCTGCTGTCTTGTTTGCTGTAGAGATGACAGTGTTTTACAGTATTATCTTTTTTTAGCTATAATAGTTGTTTTTAAATCTGTTTTTACACTAAATTAATTCCTTGTTTTCTGTTAATAAGTATGACCACTTATTAAAACAAAACCAAAACAAACAAACAAAACCACAGGCATAATAATTTCTTAAGAAACAATTTAACATTTAATATATATATATATATATTGCTACATATGTGATAAATATCTGCTGCTATTTTTGATGGACCTGGAAAAGACATGGAAAAGAGTAGGAAAAGAGGATTAGGTAGTTGAAAAATCATTTAATGAAATGCAAATCTATTATCTTGTTCAATCTTTCAACCTTGTATGTGGGTGTGCAAGCTATTAAAATGCAGACAGCCAGTGGCCCATAGAATGCAGAGGTCTATAGGGTGTCCTTTAACTGTAAAAGGACCCCTTTCCTGGATCCAAGATAAAATCAGTTGCAATAAGAATGTCACAAAAAGAAGGATAATCTGGTGCAAAGAAAGATGTTATCAGGGGTGGAGATGTATTCCAGTGTCCTAACCAACCAAAGAAGAAGGCCTTGTGTTACTGTTGTCCATTAATTTGAAACTGGTTTCTTCTATCTTGTAAAATTAAACACACTACTGGGAAAAGAATTTGAGGTTATCTGTAATTATTTTTATCTTGGACGGTCAGCCTGTCAGGCAGTTCTGTTGATACATAACTTTTTTTGATAGAGGGCTTTGGTGACATTTAAAACTAGAAAAGTAAGACCTAAAACGCCCACGTAAGTGAGTAACGTAAGTGAGAAGACTCACTAAAGCAGGACAGAAGAAGAAGGACCAGGAAGCAATGCAAAAAATTACTCTTTCACTAAGCAAAAGATATGTGCAAGATCACATTACAAGCCCATTTGTATGCTTTCACTTGGTACGTATGGTTGTATGCTTTCACTGGATTTGAGACAGACTCCAACATTTCTGTAAATGACAATGTAAAGGAAAACGTAAATGTTTAAGATCTTGCTTTCTATTTCAGTATATTAATCCCTTTATTTATTTATTTATTTATTTTTCAGATTTTGTTCAATGGAATAAAATTTAAAAAGGTGATGTTATTCTTTCCTTAGTTGTTATTGCAACTAAGACACTACTTGTATTTATTCTTCATGCTTAAAAAAAGAAACTTATGTATAGCTGTTAAACAGCTATATGTATCCACCTTATTTTGCCTTCTTCTAGCATTTATATATCCTCCAAACTGATAAAGTTATTCTGCCTTTTTGGGAGCAGAAGTCTAATAACTATATAGGATGCAATCTAGTCTGCTAGAGATTTACACAAAGAAATTAGATTGTGCATCAACTTCCAAAATATATTATCCTCATATTATAGGTGCTATTTCTTTCTTCTCTTCTTCCACTGAGTAAGTTTTCTATACAAATCTCATCAATTATTACCAAATTTAAAAGTTTGTTCTGCTATGCTATGGAATATCTAAGAAAACAAAATCAAAATATGCTTCTTTCATTATTTTTTTTTTTCTTTCTTAATGTTGGAAACTTTTCAGTTGCACTTAATCATAGCATTTGGACTGAATAGCATGAAGTAAAATTGTTTGGAAGTCACTGAAACTGTAATAGTGGTGAATTTGTCTCCTTTAATTTTTTTTTAATTAACATTTTGCTGTTCCATATCAGTTTCTCTAAATTTAAAAACAAATTATTTCAGAAAAGATTTAGATTTTGAAAAAAATTAGTCTTGTTGCTGAAAATTTTAGCCATTGAAAAACTATTTTTTTATATATACATATGCATGCTTTACAATAATTAGTAGTTTATTAAAATTGCCTCTGCTATTTAGTCATAAATTATACAGTGCATTTATTTCTTTTTACTACACAGTGTAGACACTATTTCAAATAGCAGTGTTAGTATCTATAGAATGTTTGCGGTCATACAAATAAATGTTGGCCATTTTTAATGTCGGTAAATTTAGTCTGGAAAACTTAAAGACATAACTAGTTTTTTACTTCTAACAGGAAAACTACAAATATAAGTAATGATTTAAGGTACAGTTTGCTGGCAAAACAAGACACTCATTGAGAAAACTGGACATTCATAAATCCCTGGATACTGATGGGATGCACCCATGTGTGCCAAGGGAACTGGCAGATGTGGTTGCAAGGCCACTCTCTATAATCTTTGTTAAATTGCAGCAACTGGGAGAAGTCCCTGAAGGCTAGAGAAAAGCAAATGTCACTCTTATCTTCAAGAGCAAAAAGGAGGACCATAGGCCAGGCAGCCTCACCTCAGTCCCTGGGAAGATAATGGAACATCTAATCCTGAAAACTGTTTTCAGACTCATGAAGAAGAGAATCATCAGGAGTAGTCATCATAGGTTCAGCAAGGGGAAGTCATGCTTGACCAAGCAGATAAGCTTCTATAAATGAAATGACCAGCCTGATAGATGAGGGGGGAGCAGTGGGACCTAGGAGTCCTGGTGGACACCAAGTTGAACATGAGTCAGCAACGTGTCTTTGCCACTAAGAAGGCTAATGGTATTCTTGGCTGCTCTGGGCAAAGCATTGCCAGCAGATCCAGAGGGATGTTCTTTCCCCTCTACTAAGCATTAGTGAGGCTACATTTGGAGTAGTGTCCAGTTCTGGGCTCCCCAGTACAAGAAAGACACGGTCATTTTGTTAGTCAGCATGGGCAGGCAGCAGGAACAACCACAGACCCACAGCTAAAATGCAAGGAGTAGATTTATTTTCATTACCTCACCAACCAGATGATCATCTAGGCAATACCCAGGCAGAGGCACGCAAGCAGGGATGTGAGCACCACTAAGCTCAGTCTATGCTAGAAGATCCACAGCCTTCTGTTTATCAAGGGTTCACACTGGTGCAGGTTTTATCACCATGCTGTGACTCTCACTGTGCTTCTTTGATCATCTCTGTACCCAGGCTGAGAGCTCAAGCACACCCAGTATGGTGTCTCTGAGTCTACCAAACACCTATGTTATCTATACACAAATGCACTACTTGTCAAACACACAGAACACAAACAGCAGTAGGTAAATTTATGTGCTTTTCTATGTTACTACTCCCCAGACTTTATGCATTCCCAGCTGCAAGGTCACTTTAGAGCATTTACAATCCTCTTTGCCAGTCTTATGTTCTGATCCTATCTTCCTCACCAGTCTTCACCTTTAACCCATTCCTGCCAACAATCATACTGGAAAGAATCCAATGGAGGGCTACCAAGATGATCAAGAGACTAGAACACCTCTCCTGTGAGGAGTGGCTGAGAGAGCTGGGATTGTTCAGCCTGCAGAAAAGAAGGCTCAAGGAGGATCAGTGAAGGCTCAGGGAAGAAAGAAAGGAAAACAATAATGATAACAGTACTGCTACTAATAATGTGTATAAAACAAGTGATGCACAATGCAATTCCTCACCACTCACCAATGCCCAGACTAACCCTGAGCAGCGGTCTCTCTATCCCGGCTAGCCACCCCATATTAATTGTTCAGCATGACGTATGGAATATCCCGTTGGCCATTTCAGGTCAGCTGTTCTGGTTCTGTTCCTTCCCAGCTCCTGATGCACCCCCAGCTTGCTCACTGTCATAACAGTGTGAGAAGCTGAAAAGGCCTTGGCTTAGTGTAAACACTGCTCTGCAACAATTAAAACATCAGTATGGTATCAACATTATTCTCATCCTAAATCCCAAACACAGCATCATACCAGCTATTAGGAAGAAAAATTAACTCTATCTGAAACCAGGACAATAAATATTTAAATAAATAAAATAAATATATTAAAATAAAATAAAAATTATTAAATGGAATTACAAATATATATATTAAAGAGTCAACAAGTCCACCAACATCATTTTTTTTCTATATCCTTTATTCTGTGATAAATTAATGGGAAGCTTTATGCAGCAAGTCACTGAGCTTTGATTTTTGGCCTTGCTTTTTTTTTTTTTTTTTTTTTCTTTCTAAATTTTCAGTGTATTTACTTCATCAGAATCCTCATTATTTTTGTTATGACTATATATTTTTTTATGACTATACATGGAGAGGTTACTTTTACAAACTACTCTGATACTGTGTCAACATTGTAAATAGCCTCACTATGTTATCATTTGGGTAACCTCACTATTGAGGAAATTGACCTTACACAGAATAATAAGTCGTTAATAAATGGGAACTTTAAACCAAAGATAGTGAAATAAATTTTTCAATCACCCTGTCCCTAACTCAACACTCTGTTTGGTTTCACCATAACCATAAATATGCCATACAAAGTATCCAGCTGAGCTCCTTATTTTATAATATATAATTTTATAAATATATTAACGGCAAGAGGAGGGCCAAGGAGAACCTGCATCCTGGTACTTAGGATAAAAAGATGGGAGCCTCTGTGAAGCTGAGGATACAGAATCCAAGCAACAGCAACTGGAACAGAGAGGGGTGACAAAATGTGAGAGAACCAGCCCTGCAGCCCCCAAGGTCAGTGCACAAAGAGAGGAAGTTTCTCCCCCTGCAGCCCATGGGTCCCACATGGAGCAGATCTCCATGCTGCAGCCTGTGGAGGAGCCTCTGGTGGAGCAGGTGGATGTTGCCTGAAGGAGGCTGCAGCCCATGGAGAGTTCCCACAGAATCAGGCCCTGGGCTGGAGCTGCAGCCCATGAAGAGGAACCCACACAGGGGCAGGGAGTCTGGGGAGAGCTGCCCCCTGTGGGGGACCCCTCCGTGTTGGAGCAGTTTGATCCTGACGGATGGACCCCATGGTATGGACCCATATAAGAGCAGTTCTTGAAGAGCTGCTTCCTGTGGGAAGCCCACTCAGGATCAGTTTGGAAAGGATGACATCCCATGGGAGGGACTCCAAACAGGGGGGCAGGGGCAGAGAAGGACCCTGAAGAAGTGACAGAGATGAAGTGCTACAAAGTGACTGTAGCCCCCATTCCCCTCTTCCCCTGCACTGCTCAGGGGGAGGAGGTAGAAGAGGATAAATGGGGGGAAGTTGTTTTCAGTTTGTTTTTAGCCTCTCACTTCTTTAGAGTTTTAGCAATAGATAATAAATTATATTAATCTTTGTACATTGAGTCTGTTTTGCCCATGAAAATAATTGTTGAGTGATCTCCCTGTCCTTATCTCAACCCTTGAGCCCTTTTCATTGCATTTTCTCCCCCTTTCCCTTTGAGGATGGGGAGTGAAAGAGCTCTTATGGTGGAGTTCAGCTGCTTGGATGTGTAAAAACACCACAAAGTTTTAGCAGAATCTTGACCATGTTTGAAATCAACATTATACTAATGGCTCCAGACAGAGTATAACTTTACCCATACCAGATAAAGTACAAACACAGTTACTCTGTGGAAAGTAATTCAAATCAATACAAAATACCTCAGAATGCTCTGTGAGACTTTACCTTCCAACCTGCTCTCTATTTCATTGATGGACTACTAAGACAAACTAAGTAGTACATCAATACGCAGTTTTAATTACGATACCGAGCCTTAGGAGATATTTGAATTTATTTATTTATTTTTAATTTATTTTTTTCGATAAAAGTATCAAGCCTAGCAAAGAAAAAACTAACACACACACCAGCAACAAAACAGAACAGTGCAAAACAAAACAGAAACAGAGCTAGAGGGAAAAATCAATGTCAAAGGAATTAAAAAATGCTAACAAAATCATCAGAGCTTGAACAAAGTGAAAGATAGTACAGGTGAAGATCAATGTCTAGAACCTAGCAGAAGGGAGATGAGATTGGTGTTATTGTCAACAGAAAAACTCCATGTTTCAAGTTATTTTTTAGCTCTACTGAAAATTTTATAACACAAATGGAAATACAGATTTAAAGAGAGAAAGCAAACATATTAATTCAACAAATGCAGCTTTTCCTCTCAATCATGAAAAGCAAGTTTTCTAAACAGAATCACAGAATCAGAGAATGGCAAAGGTTGGAAGAGACCTCTGGAGGTTGACTGGTCCAATCTCCCATGTTTATGCAGAGGCCTATAGAACAGGTTGTCCAGATGGCTTTTCAAGCTCTCCATGAAGGGAGAGTCCACAACCTCTCAGGGCAATCTGTTCACCCACAAAATAAGGTGCATCCTGATGTTGAGACTGAACTTGTGTTCCAGTTTGTTCTCACTGCCTCTTGTCCTGTCACTGGGCACCACTGGAAAGAACATAGCTCCATCTCATTTGCACCCTCCCTTCAAATATTTATATACACTAATAAGATCCTCCCTGAGCCTCCTTTTCTCCAGGCTGAACAATCCCAACTCTCTCAGCCACTCCTCATAGTAGAGGTGTTCCAGTCCCTTGATCATCTTGGTAGACCTTAGTTGGATTCTTTCCAGTATGATTGTTGGGAGGGATGGGTTAAAAATGAATTGGCCTTCTTGACTACACTGCCAGCTCATATTCAGGCGAGCATCAATCAGAATCCCCAGATCCTATTCCTCTGCACAGCTTTCAAGCCACTCTGCCACAAGCCTGTTGCATAGCATAGGGTTGTTGTGGCCATCTGATCCATTGTGTTCTTCAGATGTTATACTGTGTGTTGCCAAATATAATGTTTTATATATAACATAACACTGTTTCCCTAACCAGATTTATCAATAATCCATTTTGAATTCCATAAACGACTCAGCTATATTATTCTTTCTCTGTTCTTATTCAAAAAGGATGACACAATAAGGAGCAATTTTCTTTCTTCATAGGGCTATGCCCAGAAATAATTCTTCATATTAACATGCTGAGCCAACACAATTTTGATTTAATTGCACTGATATCATAACAGCTCCCTGGCAGCTGTTATGCTACCATTAAAGTATAACATGTATATAATTAAGTAGGCTTTTCATTAGGTTCTTAGTGTTATCAGTCTAACGTCTCCTTCAGAGCTTATGTGAGGTAACTCACAGAAGTTAATTCTGCAAATATATCTCTGTATATTAAGATGTATCCCTGAAAATCTTCTTTGAAATCAAAGGGTAGTGATTACTAAAAACAACAACAAAACAACAAAAGAAAGATTATGTATTCAACATTAATATGTTGTCAATGTTATGCAGTTTTGTGACCTGTAAAATTTGTAAAAACAAAGCATAAAAGTAGCCTTGTTGCTTCTATATGTAAATATATAGTCACTCCACTAATCCATTTAGTCTTGTTAAAATTCCAACTTAAAGTCCTCAAGTTTGATCTAGAGAAGAAGGATTCACTGAGGAAACAAAGGGAAAAATAATAATAATAATAATGATTCCCTTCCCTCTGGTCTCCATCTCCTAAAATTCATTACTTTTACAACTGTTCCCAGGGGAAAAAAGAAAAAAAAAAAAAAAAAGTCTTCAGAAATTCCCATTGTTTTTTTCTTCTATTTCCCACAAATAATATGCTAACAACTTTCAGATTGTGTATTTTCCCAGTGCAATTGGATCTTCAAAAATCAGAACTTGAAAGTTGGTTTAGACTTTTATATATAGATGTGGGAAAATAGTAACATAATTTATAGTTATGCATTTGAGATGCATGAGATACTTGAAGTATAAAGGTGTTAATATGATACACTATTTTCTTAATTATACTTTACCTATCTTATACATTAGAACAGTTAGGCAATGGGCAATAACAATTGTAAATAGCCCAATTTAAAACTGTAGAGTTTTTTTTTGTACCTAAGGAACACTTAAATACTTTTCTCTAAGACTTATACATTACAAAAACTGTTATGTGAGATGTTTCACTTCTGTGTTTTCATATTTCTCTTTCATCTGTCTTCAAACTGTGACTCCAGCACCAGAAACCTAGATGAAATTAACTAAACCTTGATTCCATTCACCTGCCTCTTCTCAGTGCTGCCTATAAAATTAATTTAGCTAAGTTAATCTAATCAGATGAGGAAGGTATCAATAAGAAATTGGTATAAATGCATTCATTACTTAACTTGCTTGAATGGAAAATATTATGCTAATGAAAGAGAAAAACAAAATTAAAAAGCACAGCTTTAAACTATTTTCTCACCAATTTTAAAAATTACACTTCCCATTCATTAGCTTCTAGTGCAGCAGTATTTCAAGGGGCAAACTCTGTGCTGGGCTTTATTCTGTCTCCACTTGTACTTCACAAAATCTTCCTGACTACAATGAAGTTAAGGCAAAAGATGGCACAGACATCACCTTACCTGGGGTTTAAAATGAATTTTTTACAGTGACTTACCAAGGTAATCAGCTCTGGGGCAGACATATTCTGCAGCAGAGCAAAGGATAGAGGTGGGCAGGGCTTTTTCCTGCATCGAGGCCACTCGAGGCAGCCAATGGAGCCACCAGAAACCGGCAGCCCTCGTGAGGGTGGCTGACAAGGCATGGACGAATACTAAAACACGCCCCCCACCTCGTTGTAAAAAGGCAGCCCCTGGGGAGTGCAAGCAATCAGGAGTACAGCAAACAAGGTTGGGCAAAATGGGTGTGGTGTGTCACTCAGGGCACAGCAGGACAGTTCACACAGCAGTGCTCACAGGGAGGGTTCAGGGTGGGTAATTTTGTATTCTGGGATCAGCAGAGGAAGGGCCTTCAAACAACAACGTAGACGAAAGCCCATCCCAGTTGGAAGGGGTGCCGAAGGCAAAGCAAACCCCCACATCACTACAACTTCTATCAAGAAAGAAAGAAGGGTTATCATAATGGGGGACTCACTTCTGAAAGGGACAGAGGGCCCGATTTGCCATCCGGACCCAACCTACATGAAAGACTGTTGCTTCCCTGGGGTCGGGTAAGAGACATTGCCAGGAAAGTCACTCACCTGGTACGGTCCTCTTGACTATTACCTGTTACTGATTTTTCAATCTGGTTATGACGAGGTAGCAAAAAGAAGTCCAAGGGCAACCAAGAGGGACTTTAGGGCTTTAGGGTGATTGGTTACAGGGTTGGGGCACAGGTTGTGTTTGCCTCTGTCCTTCCAGTAGCAGGGATCAACACTAACAGGCAGACTCATCTCATGAACATGTGGCTCCAAGACTGGTGCAACCAGCAGAACTTTGGGTTTCTTGATCACAGGCAGGTCTACATGACACAAGGCCTGCTGGCGCCAGATGGAATGTATCCCTCTCAGAGGGAGAAAAGGGTTTTTGCCCAGGACTTAGTGGAGCTGACTGCTAGGGCTTTAAGCTATAGTCAAAGAGGGAAAGGGATAAAACCAGGCCTGCCGGTGAAAAGCTAAGGGATGGCATGCCAGAATTAGAGGGACTGTGATCTAATGAGATCCTTCGGTCTGCTCCATGAGGTACTGCATCCAATGACTGGCATTTGAAGTGCTTCTACAGCAATGCACACAGCATGAGGAATAAACTAGAGGAGTTAGAGTTCTTGGCCCAGTCCCAGAGCTATGATAACATAAGTGAGACATGGTGGGATGAGTCCTGTGTTGCAATAGATGGTTACAGACTCCTTGGGTGGGACAGGCAGGGCAGGCGAGGCAGGGGGGTGGCACTGTATGTAAAGGAAGGGGACTGTGTGGAGCTTGCAGTTGGTGATGGCAAAGTTGAGAGGCTCTGGGTAACAATTAAGGGACAAACAAATAAAGGGGATGTTGTCATGGGAGTCTATTACAGACCACCTGGCCAGGATGATGACAGCTATTAATAATTCTTTGAACTAAGAGATACCTCAAGATCAACTGCCCTTGTCTTTATGGGGGACTTCAACTTGTCAGGAGCTATCTGGGAATATCACACAGCTGACATAAGCAAATCCAGGAGGTTCTTAAAGCACATCTGTGATAACTTCTTGGTGTAGGTGCTAAGGGAGGAAACTAGGAAAGGTTCCCTGCTAGATCTGTTGCTGGAGAACAAAGAGGGTCTTGTGGAGGACATGGTAATTGGCAGCTGTCTTGGTCATAGTGATCACGAAGTGGTTGAGTTTAAAATTTTTGGTAACAGAAGGAAAACTGCCACCAAAACTTCAGCCCTGGATATGGGGAGAGCAGATTTCAGGCTGCTCAGGGAACTAGTTAGCAAGGCCCCCTGGGAAACTGCTTTTGAAAGCATCAGTGTCCATCAGTGCTGGTCAGTCTTTAAGCACTGCCTTCTAAAAACACAAGATCGGGCAATTCCAAAATACAGGAAGTCAAACAAGCAGGGCAGAAGGCTGGCTTTGCTGTTCATGGATCTTCTGGAGCTTAGGTGTAAAAGAAAGTGTATGGCTGCTGGAAGCAGGTTCAGGCAATGTGGAAGGAATGCAGGGACGCTGTTCACCTTTGTAGGGAGAAAATTTGTATGACCAAAGCCCAATTAAAGTTGAAGCTGGCCAGGTCTGTGGCAGTCAATAAAAAGTGCTTTTTTAAATATGTGAACAGAAAAAGGAGAACCAGAGAAAACATAGGTCCACTACTTAATGGGGATGGTCACCTCAAAAAAAAAAAAAAAAGAAAAAAGGACATAGACAAAGAAGAGACGTTTAGTGCCTTCTTTGCCTCTGTCTTTAATGCTGATTATGGGCTTTGGGACCCTGTATGCCCTGAGCTGGAGGACCGTGAGGGTGGGAATGATAAACTCCCAATCAACACTGAACATGTGCAGGATTTGCTGCTCCAACTGGATCCATACAAATCCATGGGTCCGGATAGGATTCATCCCAGGGTGCTCAGAGAGCTGGCTGACATCATCAAGGGACTTCTCTCAATTATTTTTTCAACAGTCTTAGGAATCTGGAGAGGTCCCAGCTGACTGAAAGCTGGTAAATGTGCTAATTTTCAAGGAGGGCAAGAAAGAAGACCCTGGTAACTACAGGCCTGTCAGTCTCACATCAGTGCATGGTAAAATTATGGAGAAGATTATCCTGGGAGTTACTGAAGCACACCTGGGGGACAATGCAGTCATAAGTCACAGACAACATGGGTTCACAAGGGGTAGGTCCTGTTTGACAAATTTGATTTCCTTTTATGATAAGATCACCCATCTAGGCAATCAAGGGAAGCCAGCTGATGTAATATTTCTGGATTTAAGTAAAGATTTTGATACAGTTTTCCATGTCCAAATGTCCAGCATACTGCTAGATAAAAACATCATACGATGGGTGAACAATTAGCTGACAGGTAGGGTTCAAAGGGTTATGGTAAATGGGGTTACATCAGGCTGGCAGACAGTCACCAGTAGGGTCCCCCAGGGCTCCATTTTAGGGCCAGTTCTTTTCAATGTTTTTATAAATGATTTGCATGGAGAACTAGAAGATGTTTTGAGTAAATTTGCTGATGATACTAAACTGGGAGGAGCTGTTGACTCTGATGAGGGTGGAAAGGCCTTGCAGAGAGATCTGGACAGACTGGAGAGCTGGGTAATCACCAACCACATGAAGTTCAACAAGAGGCTGAAGCTGAGGCAGGGGAAGTTCAGACTAGATATCAGGAGGAGATTTTTCACTGAGAGGGTGGTTGCACACTGGAACAGGCTCCCCAGTGAAGTAGTCACTGTACCAAGCCTGTATGAATTTAAGAAACGTTTGGACTGTGCACTAAGTCACATGTTCTAAACTTTTGGGTAGACCTGTGCAGTGCAAGGAGTTGGACTTGATGATCCTTATGGGTCCCTTCCAACTCGTAATATTCTATGATTCTATGATTCTAAGAGCAAGTGCTGAGTCCTGCACCTGGGAAGGGGCAACCCTGGCTATATGTATAGACTGGGCGACAAGATGCTGGAAAGCAGCCTCACAGAGGCTTTTGTTTGATAGCAAGCTGAATATGATCCAGCAGTGTGCCCTGACAGCCAGGAGGGTCAACCATATCCTGGGGTGCATCAAGCACGGCATTGCTAGTCAGCTGAGGAAAGTGATTGTCCCACTGTACTCTGCATTGGTGCAGCCTCACCTCGAGTACTGTGTGCAGTTCTGGGCACCACAGTACAAAAAGGATGTGAAACTATTGGAGTGTCCAGACAAGGGCTACAAAGATTGTGAAGGGCCTAGAGGGGGAGACGTACAAGGAGCAGATGAGACCACAGGATCACAGAATCACAGATCACTTAGTTTGTTCAGCCTGGGAAAGAGGAGGCTGAGGGGAGACCTCACCGTGGTCTACAGCTTCCTCACAAGGTGAGTGGAGGGGCAGGCACCGATCTATTCTTGTTAGTGACCAGTAATAAGACCTGAGGAAATGGAGTCAAGTTGTGACAGGAGAGGTTCCAGCTGGTTATCAGGAAAAGGTTCTTCACCGAGAGGATGGTCACACACTGCAATGGGCTCCCCAGGGACGTAGTCATGGCACCAAAACTCTTGGAGTTTATGAAGCATTTGGATTGTGCTCTTAGTCATATGGTCTGAATTTTTGGGTAGACCTGAGTGCTGCCAGGAGTTGGATTCGATGATCCTTATGCGTCCCTTCCAACTCAGGATATTCTATGATTCTGTAATTCTATGATCTTACCTTGCTTAACACTGAATATATCTATTGGTACAAAGTCTCTAGTCATTTTAATGTTTTGGTAACTCTTGCAGTAGAAGATAAATGTTAATAAAACCTCTTGAATTTTTTAAGTAGATAAATTAATCTAAAGCACCACATCTCTCATAGCCTCTGAATTCCTCAATTTAAAGTAAATACTGTTACTCATATATCTAATAGGTGACATGATACGTGGCCGAAAGCACCTCTAGATACCCCAAAACTTAATGCTAGACTTCCACTACTTCATTAATTAACGTTGATGATGAGTCCTGTAATGTGTCGTTTTTTTTTTTTTTTTTTTTTTTTTTTTAACTTATAGTCTGTGGGACATTATATTTTATAAAGCTCTGGGAAACTAAGTTGATTCTAAAAAGATTATACTTTTTGGGTTCAAAGTAATTACCAGATAAATTATGTTTAGATCCTTTAGAATATTCTTTATGTCAAGTAAAGCCTTCCCATTTATTTTTCAACAGCAACACCAACAAAAAAGCTTTTACCTCTTGCTGCAAAAGGACATAAGTAAGAGAAAGGCAATGGGGCATATCATAGACAATCCCATGACCATTGTATCTTAGAGGAATGATGAGCCTCTCAGCATCATGGTTTGTTTGTTTAACAAACAAGTCATTAAATGACATAGAATCTCAGAATCATGGAATGGTTTGAGATGAAAGGGTCGTTAAAGATCATTCAATTCCACCCCTCCTGCCACAAGGTGGGACACCAAGGTGTCCTGCCACAAGGAGGGACACCTTCCACTAGACCAGGGTGCCCAGAGCCCCATTCAAAACTGGCCTTGAACACTTCTTGGGATGGGGCATCCTCAACATCTCTGAGCAACCTGTTTGAGTGTCTCACCACCCTTACGGTAAAGAGTTTCCTCCTTATGTCTAATCTATACCTGCCCTCTTTTAGTTTAAAGCCGTTACTCCTTGTCCTATAATTACACTCCCTGACAAAGAGTCCCTCCCTAGCTTTCCTGTAGACGTTTTTAGGTATTGGAAAGTCACTATAGGGTTTCCCCAGAGCCTTCTCTTCTCCAGGCTGAACAACCCAATTTTCTTAGACTATCCTCATAGGAGAGGTGCTCCATTCCTTTGATCATCCTCATGACCCTCCTCTGGACTTGTTCAAACACGTCCATGTCCTTCTTGTGCTGGGGGCCCCAGTGCTGAATACAGTGCTACAGGTGGGGTCTCACATGAGCAGAGTAGAGGTGGAGAATCACTCCCCTCAACCTGATGGCCATGTTTTTCATGTTTTTTTTTTTTTTCTTCTTTTTTTCTTTTTTTTTTTCTTTTTTCCTTTTTTTTTTTTTTTTTTTTTTTTTTTTTCTTTTTTCTTTTTTTTTCAGACCAGGATACAGTTGGCTTTCTGGGCTGCAAGCACACTGCCAGCTCATCAGCCAACACCCCCAGGTCTATCTCCTCAGGGTAGCTCTTAATCTGTTTTCCACCCAGCCTGTATTTGTGCTTAGGATTGCCCTGACCTATGTGCAGGACTTTGTACTTGGCCTTGTTGAACTTCATGAGGTTTGCACATGCCCACCTCTCAAGCCTTAACATCCAAGTATTTCAACCCTTCCCTCCAGCATGTCAACTGCAACACACAGTTTGGTGTTGTTGGCAAGCTCACTGAGGTACACTCAATTCCACTGTCCATGTCACTGACAAAGATGTTAAACAGTGCCAGTTCCAATATTGGCCCCTGAAGAACACCACTTGTTACCGATACCCACTTGGACTTTGAGCCTTTGACCACAACTCTTTGAGTGCAACCATTCAGCCAATTCTTTAGCCACTGAGTGGTCCATCCGTCAAATCCATATATCTCCAATTTAAAGCCAAGGATATAATGAAATACTGACTCCAGTGAATCATTTGCACATTTTATTTTTATTTTTTAGTTCATACGGATCACAATTTATTTTGTCAAGTCATGCTTGGAATATGTATGTGCTATCTGGAATGACAGGAAAAGTGTAAGACATATTGCCTTGGAAGCAGCAGAATGCCTAAGAAAGGATTCATGAGAGTAAGGATCAAGAGGGAGAAAGCTAACAGACCTACCATCCAGTCTGCTCATAAAGGCTAGCATATGCTATAGAGATATACATCTTTGCGTACACATTGGGAAGAGAAGGAAAAGCTACTTAAAACTTAAGCTATTCCATTTAACGAGTTCTTTTTATTATTATTATTTTTTTTTTAATGAAACAATGTGGTCCCAAATGAAATTGTAAAAGAAATTATGAAAAGCTATTCATAAATTACCCAAAATATTTTAAGTTTGCAAGTATACTTAAGAAGAAAGAGAAAGAAACCTAAATTCAAGACCAGGAAACAGACTCTCACTTATAATGCAAGCTTTGACATGTTTTCCCAAGGCTCCACACCACTTCACCTCACTTGCCAAAAAATTCCTGTGTGTACACCAGGAATAGGAGAGAAAATGTACCTTTATTTGTGTTTATCTATCATGAAAGTATTTTGGGGCTTCGTATTTGTGGAAAATTACTATTTTGGAAATGCTTATGACAAAATTACTATTTTGTCATGAATACTTTTGTGGTACATATGCCTTTGTAACTGCTGGGGAAAAAATGATATATTGGCCTTAGAAAATTTATAATGTCTGCTAAAACAACTAGTCTGTTATAATTGTATTTGGTAGAAATAGGATGTGCTTCAGCAATTCTAAAATTTAGACAGGTAATACCATATGATTATACACAAAGGGATTCTCTTAATGGATTTTTCAAAGTAAGCTTCATTCAGGAAACTAATGCTATAACTTAAATAATTGTTTTGTCTTTCTTTTCATGCTTTTAATTCTCATAAGTCTCTTCTGCTGTTCAGAAAGTTAGCTTTCCTTGTACCCATGGGATACACAAATAAGCTGGCTCTGTCTGAGATTTTTATGATGTTGATGCTTTGTGTATATTTTCTATGACAGACAAGTTATGCCAGACAGTGACAAAGCAGGATGCAAGCACGACCTTGCTTTTTCATACACAATATCTATGAGAGCTACCATGAAGCAGATTGGATATGACTTGGAAATTGTAGTGAATTACTTAAAAGCATTAGGTTGTTAGTGCAGCATGGTACTAAATAACAGAAGTGAACGTTTCTTCATGTAAGGATTTGCAACAAATTAATCACTGCAGATAACCTGAAGGTAGTTTGCCTTCTTCCATTTGTATTCCTAGGGCAGGGAATACATCATTGTGATGTATTTTTTATAAATACGTCAAAACAAAAAGGAGGACTAAGGAGAATCTCCACCCTTTACTGGATGTGAGGGGAAACTTAGTAATCAGAGATGAGGAAAAAGCTGAGGTGCTTAACGCCTTCTTTGCCTCAGTCTTTAACAGCAAAACCAGTTGTTCTCCGGACACCCAGTACCCTGAGCTGGCGGAAGGGGATGGGGAGCAGAATGTGGCCCCCACAATCCACGAGGAAATGGTTGGCAACCTGCTACAGCATTTGGATGTACACAAGTCGATGGGGCCAGATGGGATCCACCCGAGGGTATTGAGAGAACTTGTGGAGGAGCTGGCCAAGCTGCTTTCCATCATTTATCGGCAGTCCTGGCTATCAGGGGAGGTCCCACTCGACTGGCGGCTAGCAAACGTGACGCCCATCTACAAGAAGGGCCAGAGGGTAGACCCAGGGAACTATAGGCCTGTTAGTTGAACATCAGTGCCAGGGAAGCTCATGGAGCAGATTATCTTGGGTGTCATCATGCCGCAGTTGCAGGCAAGCAGGCGATCAGGCCTAGTCAGCATAGGTTTATGAAGGGCAGGTCCTGCTTGACGAACCTGATCCCCTTCTATGACAAGGTGACATGCTTAGTGGATGAAGGACAGGCTGTGGACTTGGTCTACCTTGACTTCAGTAAGGCATTTGACACCGTCCCCCACAGCATTCTCCTCAGGAAACTGGCTGCTCATGGCTTGGACTGGCGTACACTTCGTTGGGTGAAGAGCTGTCTGGATGGCCGGGCCCAGAGAGTTGTGGTGAATGGAGTCAAATCCAGTTGGAGGCCGGTCACTAGTGGAATCCCCCAGGGCTCGGTACTGGGACCAGTCCTCTTTAACATCTTCATCAATGATCTGGATGAGGGGATCGAGTGCACCCTCAGTAAGTTTGCAGACGACAGCAAGTTAGGTGCGTGTGTCGATCTGCTCGAGAGTAGGAAGGCTCTGCAGGAGGATCTGGAGAGGCTGGACCGATGGGCCGAGGACAACGGTATGAAGTTCAACAAGGCCAAGTGCCGGGTCCTGCACCTGAGGCCCAACAACCCCAAACAGCGCTACAGGCTGGGAGATGTGTGGTTAGAAAGCTGCCTGGCAGAGAAGGACCTGGGAGTAGTGGTTGATAGTCGGCTGAATATGAGCCAGCAGTGTGCTCAGGCAGCCAAGAAGGCCAACAGCATCCTGGCTTTTATCAGAAACAGCGTGGACAGCAGGTCCAGGGAACTTATTGTCCCCCTGTACTCAGCTCTGGTGAGGCCGCACCTCGAGTACTGTGTTCAGTTTTGGGCCCCTCGCTACAAGAAGGACATGGAGGTGCTCGAGCAAGTCCAGAGAAGGGCTACGAAGCTGGTGAAGGGTCTGGAGAACAAGTCTTATGAGGAGCGGCTGAGGGAGCTGGGACTGTTTAGCCTGGAGAAGAGGAGGCTCAGGGGCGACCTTATTGCACTCTACAGGTACCTGAAAGGAGGCTGTAGTGAGGTGGCGGTTGGTCTATTCTCCCACGTGCCTGGTGACAGGATGAGGGGGAATGGGCTAAAGTTGTGCCAGGGGAGGTTTAGGTTGGATATTAGGAAGAACGTTTTTACTGAACGGGTTGTTAGTCACTGGAATAGGCTGCCTAGGGAAGTGGTTGAGTCACCATCCCTGGAGGTCTTCTGGAGAAGAGAAGGCAAATAGAATAGATCTCCAATTGTACTCGGTGGGTATTTTTGGCTGCAGACTGAGACAAGGTACAGTCACAGTATATGTTGTTACCCAAAGACTGTTGATAGTAAATGTATGTCAAACTTGTGATCAAAGAAAAGTGTGTGTCTCTTTTATACCACTTAGGGCAGAGTAGCTTTAAATAACCTTTTGAATAGCAGTTTTGGAGTAGCTGAGGATTCTTTATATCAAGAAGCATACATTAGAATCCAGGAATCCACTTTTTAATCCACCTCACTTTCTGCTCATCCAGCCCACACTTGGTTATGATTTTACCCTGCTGGGCAGCTAAACTCCACCATAGCTGTTCTCTCAATCCCCCTCCTCAAAGGGAAAGGAGGAGAAAATACAATAGAAAAGACTCAAGGATAAGTTATCTTCCTGTTCAACTATCATCATGGGAAAAACAGACTCAACATAGGAAGATTAATATAAATTATTGCCTATCACTATCAGACAGTGAGAAAATAAAAACAAACTGAAAAGACCTTTTCCCACCATCCACCCTCTTGTACATACTTCCGCAAGCAGCACAGGGTAATAGGGAATGGGGATTGCAGTCACTCCATAACACTTCATCTCTGCCACTCCTTCACAGTCACTCTCTGCCCCTGCTCCAGCATGGGGTCACTCCCATGACATGCTGTCCTTCCCAAACGGATCCTGAGTGGCCTTCCCCGTCAAGAGCAAACTGCTCCAGCATGGGTCCCCCACGGGCAGCAGCTCCTGCCACGTCCCCTGTTCCTCCAGGGGCTCGCCATGGGCTGCAGCCTCCTCCAGGTCACATCCACCTGCTCCACCGGGTGCTCCTCCATGGGCTGCAGCGTGGAGATCTGCTCCATGTGGGACCCACGGGCTGCAGGGGGACAGCCTGCTCCACCAGGGATCTGTCCACAGGCCGCAGGGGAACATCTTCTCTGGAACTTCTCTGAGCACTTCCTGTCCCTCCTTCTGCACTGACCTTGGTGTCTGCAGAGCTGGCTCTAACTCCTTTCTCCCAGTTTTTCTTAAGTCATCTCTCACAGAGGCACAAACAACATTGCTTATTGGCTCAGCTCTGGCCAGCAGTGGACCCCTTTAGAGCTGGCTGGAGCTGGCTCTGATATGACATGGGGTAGCTCCCCACTACCAAAACCTTACCATGTAAACCTAATACAATTTTGACAGTTTCTCTATGAGGATTTTATGTGAGACAGTGTCAAAAGCCTGACTGAAGTCTAGGTAGACAATATCCACTGCTCTCCCCTTGTTCATGAAGCCAGTTTTTTAATTGTGGATGTTTATCAAGTTGTTCTCCATACCAAGGTGACAGAAAAAAAGCAATGCTACCTACCACAAGGTGCAGATTTAAACTAGATATTGGAGGAGTTTTTTGTATTAACATAAACTCTAGGGAAGCTTGGGAAGCTACTCTTGATGTTTAATGGTATCAAGAGAGTTATAATGTGCCTATAGAGCTTTTTGTTGTTGTTGTTGTTGTTGTTGTTGTTGTTGTTCTATACCTTGAAACTGTGATTGCAGGGTTCCAAAATAGAATAATTCACAACTCTGTCTCAAAAAAGGTAGTTCCCAGGTGTTTTTTTTTTTTTTTTTTTTTTTTTTTCCCAATGCCTATAATCTGTAGATTAAATGTTCCTAGGAGTAAAAATATGGCTACAGTTCATACTAATTGATGCCAACTACCTGAATATTTCTCTACTGTGATAGAAAGTATGCTTCCTCCTCCACACTCTTCCCTGTTGTTTCAGTGTCTTTTATCCCTCATATCCTGCTGTTCCCTCTACTTCAATAGCTTTTCTCACAACAGTTCTCCTTCCAGTTCTTATCTAGGTCATCTTTGGCTTTATTTTCAAATAACACTTCAGCATAAGGAGTAGCGGTGCAGTGAAGGATAAATCTGTAGCTGAATATGTGACTGAAGGCCACTGAACTATACAACGTATATTTATTAGTTTATTTATTTCACTTGTTCTACCATCTTTTAAGGTGGTGTGGTTTATTTAAGGACCTTGTGCCTACAAATGAAACAGTTAAACCTTTCTTTATATTTCATTATTAAAAAAATAATTTATTTAAGAAAATTGTTCTCTAACTGCAGGGTATCACTCATTGAATTACAGTCTAATAGGAAATAGACCCTACTGTGGAAAGTTTATAAGAATACAATTGGTATAGTGGCAGGAAAAAAATACCTTGTCTCTGCTTTTTTAAGTTACAAACAATGTTGTTCTAATGTAAGCCTGACTGTCTACATACCTCATCATTATTTCATTGGAAAGCTGAGGGTAATAGCAGAGATTTCATGTCAGTAAATACAACCACGATTTCACAGATAAGTACATTATAAATTATAACTGCTGAGTTTGTATCCTGTCAATTTGAAAATATAGACTTAGCTGAAAAAAAAAAAATCACTAAAAAAAATAAATATATTGCTAATTCAGAATCTTGGAGGTCAAGTGATCTGGCACTGCCAGGCTCAGCTTCTATGTGGTTGTGCACCAGAGTTATTGAATTGCATGAAAAGAATTCTGGAGAGAAACAGATTTAAGGAAAATGAAAAATTGAAAATATTAGTGGAATCAACATTCTACTTCAAAAGGAATTTGCTTTTTTCCTAATAGTGGCTATGTGACAAGTCTTAAGAATGGTATACACTTTTGGTTTGGGATCAACCTTGACACACAAAGCATATTATTCACCAAATTTCTTGAAATAATTCTTATGTCTGCAGATGTGTTAATACTTTCTGTGTGAAGCTGCCTTGTGTGATATGAGATTATGTCAGGGTGCAGTGGAGGGTAAATTTGCCAAGGACTACACGATCTAAAAGCCATGGAAAGCAATGAGATAGTTCCTAATCACGTCATCCGGCCTTGTATCAGGCCTACAATTATTATTGGTTCACTCTGCAGCTACCAGCAGAGCTTCAGAATTGTGTAACTTCCATAGATGTCAGGCCATTTTGTAGCAAAAAGAAACCTGCTAAAATTAGGTGTCACTTTATGCCTTAGATCTTGCATGCCTTATATGATACTGTTCTTATGCAAGCAATACTTGCTTAAGTTCTTCCTATGTTACATTGAATAACAGGGCAAGCTGGTAAGACTAGAATTCCCAAATATTTCGAACACTTAATGAC
>NC_048894.1:142950858-142958027 GCF_011077185.1 Oxyura jamaicensis
TTTTTTTTTTTTTTTTTTTTTTTTTTTTTGTAATTCAGTATTCACTGATGTGTGAATAGGTTGGATATTAGGAAGAACTTCTTTACTGAACGGGTTGTTAGTCACTGGAATAGGCTGCCCAGGGAAGTGGTTGAGTCACCATCCCTGGAGGTCTTTAAAAGACGTTTAGTTGTAGAGCTTAGGGATATGGTTTAGTGGAAGACTTGTTAGTGTTAGGTCAGAGGTTGGACTAGGTGATCTTGGAGGTCTCTTCCAACCTAGACGATTCTGTGATGCTGTGTGATTCTGTGAATTTGCTTTCTAAATGATGATAATAAATGCAAAATTACTAACAATAGTTCCTCACAAATGTATACTTAGGCAGTGTAATTATCATTTATATTTTATTTCTAGTTTCAGTTCTTGGAGAAGGCTTTTTTTCAATAATAACAAAAACCAATCATCATTTTCTTCAGTGGTTACAAATAATTTTACAATACTTTTAAGCTGAGTTTTCAGTGCTTTATTGTCTCTATTTAATTATGCCATAGTCAACAGTACTGTGCATAGTCCTTACTGCATAACTGTCTGATCGTTCCCAAAAAAACACTGGGGATATTTGGGATGCAACCAAAGGCAAGCATTTCCAAACCTGGATGTCTGTAGTTAAGACTTTAAATACATATTAAGACTCGTAGATAAATATGACCCAACTTTCTTTCCTTTCACTCTTTTCAGCTGATTTATTGGCTGTCTTTGAAAAACAGGTCAAATTTATGTAGGAATATCATTATAGATTTTAAAATCTAAAGTCAAATGCTTAGCTGAGGCCTACAAGATTGTGCTGCGGTTCCCAATTTTAACCTGAGTATCATTATAAATGTCTTTTAGAGACAGGTCTACTTCACCTAACATCAGTGAGATTTATGCCAGTATCTGGTTAGGGCTGGATTTGGCATTATATAAGGAAATGTTTAATTGCAAAATATATGGAATTGGAAACTATGGGAAAATATGCGGTGTTCCAAGGGTGCTGACAGATTTTTATTTTTTATTTTTTGCCTTTTATATGTTTGTAATATGAAGAAAGATATTGTAGTAAACTTTCTTCTGTTCCATTCTTTGGCAGGATATAAGTGTTTAAGGACAAGTTTTAATTTGTAGTCCTGTGTACAATTCAATTTGACAACTTCTCCCTTCTTAAAATTCATAGATTGTCCTACTAGAGGCTTCCAAGGTCACAGTCCTTTAAAGCAATGCTTGTCAAACCTCTCTGACACACCTCCTTCTAGCAAGCCTACCCATGTAGTGTTAGTATTCCATAACGGCACCACATGACCTTGAAAATTGATCTCAGGCTGCAGAAGAAATATCAAAAAGCTCAGGTAAAAGAAAGTAACTGGTGATGATGGTGGCAGGGAATCCAGTATGAGCAGCAGAAAGTTTCTTCAGAAGAAGCAGACATTGCGGATACATAAAAAGTGTTAAAGTTTGTGGCTCAATATAACCATTTATTTATTTATTTATTTATTTATTTATTTATTTTTGTAATATATATGTGAAAGGTCATGTTGAATCCGTGAGATTTATAACAAGTGCTTGTTAGCATTTGTATACTTACAGAATTGTATGTAGAGAGAAAATGCTTTCAACAAGAACAATTACATGCTAAAAATGAAATGTGGTTTAGCAGTAATTAATGTTGTCAGGATAATAGACCAGTACATCAGACTTGCTTTTATTTTCATAAGTACTTTCATCAGTGCTTAGGTATTTCTAGGTAAAAGCATCACATAGATGCAAGTTAGATCAGACTCAGATCCTATTTCTTAAAAAATGTCAGATACAAAGTAATACTGAAAAGCTGGCTGGAATTGAATAAGTTGTTACATATAAAAACAAAGACATATTTTGGAGTTAAAATTTTAAGTGCTAATCTGATAGGAAAATTCACCTGAAATTGGAAATGCTCTGTCTGCAGTTTATGCATCTTACAACGCATGTGGCAAAATAAATGTGGTCACACATTTTGTTGTTCTGTAAGACCCTCAAAATGTTGGTTTTCAGAGTTTGAAATGCCTGCCTATTTTAATGAGAAGAAAAATTAATCAAGTGAGATCAAAGCACTAGAGTAAATATTTATGCAACTGAACACACGCTTAAAAAGTGAATCATCAGTTAAAACTTAGAATTGCTTGTGGGTATATTTCAAAGTACAGGCATAATCAATATGACAACCCAAGCTAGACCCTGTAGTAACCATAATTCAAAAGTGTTTTTCAACATTCATTGTTAGGCTATATTGCACATATATTAGGCTGCTTTCAATTACTCTGGTGCAAAAAAAAAAAATGCAGGTTTTAACTTACAGCAGCAGATTTATAACTCCTTGGTAAAAGAAATAAAATTGCCAACAGGTATTTTTTTTTTTTTTTTTTTTTAAGTCTGTACATTTCTTCATAGATGAAACCCTCCGACAATCCATATCTCATTTTATTCATTTGTGTTTGTACAACAATTTTTTCTTCTCACTCTTGCATTTTTCCCAAGCTAGACTCCTACAATTTCTTAGACTTGAATGCACACCTGCTAAACTCCAAGAGTAAGGAAAGTAACTTTATATGAGAAAATGTCAGGAAAGTCAGAGTCTGAAATCCATTAACAAAGATATGGCAAATGTAAATGTCAGCTTGAATAACTCTGGGTACCTGGGGTTGCAAGAGATTTTTCAACTGTCAGGGCAATGAAAAGTGAAATTTTATTTCACTGACAATGAAATAACACCATACCTGATATAATAAAATGTTCTCTAGGAAGAGGGAATTTTTGAAACAAATGAGCTTATATTTACTTACTCCACAAAGTTTTTATATTAAGAGGAAATTTTGTGTATCTAAAACACACAAATACATAACTTTTTCATGCTTTATCATTCGCATTTTACTTATTTTCACAAGTAAAGGTGAAGAGATGTGTAAATGTTTGTGCATAGCAAATACATTTTCAAATCTTAATTGTAAACTTTAATACTATTAATTGAGAACTTCAGAACAGTTCAGACTCTGAAGAGATTAGTGGATATTAGTAGATAGGATAGAAACAGTGAAAGACATCAGCTCAACTAGTGCAAAGAAGAAAAAAAAGATATGAAAAGTTTATTACAAAATTCACTCTAAATTTTGTGATTTAAAACCTTCCTTCTTTTTTAGTACAAAAGAAAAAGACAAATGTAAAGCACAGTATCTAACAATACTGTATTTGTGGGCTCATATTTTAGAGTGCTATCTCCAATTGTAGAGAGAAGAGACTAAAACACAGAAAAGCGTCCCCTTTGTGTAGTCACTTCAGTGAGCTGTAGCACAGTTTCAGTTACAGAAACATTGGAATGTAAAATAATGTTACTCTAAAAGAGCATAACTCAACTGGCTACTCAGGGGTGAATTTCAGCTCAAATGAGCCAGTGAAGTTAAGTGTGAAAATGAAAAAAAAAAAAAAAAAGGAAAAGAAAAAAAAGTAAATGTTGTTATGTTTTTCTGTCTCACCTTGTATGTTGTATTTCATAATCAGTAGATTTGGGAATCCTTCATATATTCTGTCCAACTCATGGAATCATAAAATCATAGAATTGTATTGCAAGGGATGTTAAAGATCATCTAGTTCCCACCCCCTTCCATGGACAGGGACGCCTTCCACTAAATGAAGTTATTGAAAGCCCCATTCAAAACTGGCCTTGAACACTTCTTGGGATGGGACATCCTCAACATCTTTGGGCAACCAGTTTGAGTGCCTCACCACCCTTATAGTAAAGAGTTTCTTTCTTATATCTAGTCTAAACCTACCCTCTTTTAGTTTAAAGCTATTCCCCCCTTGTCCTATAACTATACTCCCTGACAAAGAGTCCCTCCCTAGCTTTCCTGTAGGCCTCATTTTGTTATAGGAAGGCCGCTCTAAGGTCTCCCCAGAGCCTTCTCTTTTCCAGGCTGAACAACCCCAATATTCTCAGCCTATCCTCATAGGAGAGGTGCTCCAGCCCCTTGGTCAACCTTGTGGCCCTCCTCTGGACTTGTTCTAATACGTCCATGTCCTTCTTGTGCTAGAGGACCCAGAATTAAACACGGTACTCCAGGTAGTGTCTCAGGAGAGCAGAGTAGAGGGGAATAATCACCTCCCTCAACCTGCTGGCCATACTTCTTTTTATGCAGCCCAGGATACCACTGGCATTCTGGGTTGCAAGCACACACTGCTCATGTTGAGCTTTTCATCAACACACCCAGGTCCTTCTCCTGCTTTCTGGCATGATCTGCCCTCAGTGAACCCATGTTGGCTGTCACTAGTCACCTCCTTATTCAACTCACAAATCACCACTTCAGTCACCAGTCACCTCCTCAATCAACTCCTTCTCTCTGTCTCTCATGCATGGTATTGCTAAATAGTAAACTATGTGCATAGTTTTCTGTAGGAAATATTTTTATTTCACAATTACATTTATTTGTTGAAAATAGAATGATTATGAAAAAATGTTCAAAATATGACACAATATTAATAAAAAATATTGAGTTATGTGTTGTTTTCCTAATTATTGTCTTTTGATTAATGTTAGGAATTTTATAATCCCCAAAAAGGCAGTGATAATCCTATTATATTTATTTACATTTTACCGCTTGGCCTTTTATTCAATTTTACTGCTGCTACAATAATTCCATTTGAACAAAGAGAAATATAGCAAGATTAGGAATATAGTCTGCAGTGAAAGATAAAATAGATTTTAAAATTAGCTTTTCTCTGTGCAGAGCTACACAGTGAAGTTATAGCAATACAAAGGACAGAATTACATAGGTTAGAGAGCCACCCACCTCTATATGCTGTGAAGTATGCACAGATGCACATAGAAAAAACTTCTAAAGCAACCCTAGAGCATATGTGGTTGTATTGTTCAAAAGTTCAGTTCCTCTGGCAAGAGAATAAATGTAGTTTTCAACTGCAATTTGCTGCTCTGTGGAGGAGCTTTCCTATTGGGTAATAAATATATTTTTATTCTTAACGCTAGATCACAGAGAACAGATCTAGTTCCTCAAAGCAAACAAATGTATTTTGAGGTAATTGAAGTCACATGTGTTTTCAGATAATCAATAGTGCATTCAGAAATAATTTGTTAAAACGCAAATCCTATATCAAGTCTTTTAAAATTAATTCAAAAAAAAATTTATATCTATGACCTACATTTTCACCCTTCTTTAAAATAAGATGGATGATAGCAAGTAGAAACAAATTATTTTTGACAAATAGTATCTATAATAAAAAATTCATTTTCAATAGGCCAACTAAAAAATTCTTACAAATGGATGACTATTCTCATTTCACATCTTCATAAACCAAGTCAATAACTGCAAGAAATAAGAATCTATAAAGAAAATAGTTCTCAGAGTGCTCAGAGTAAAGAAGAATTTGTAGTGATAAATCATTGTAGAAATGAACATGGTAATAACATCTCAGGCATTAATCCTCACTTCTTCCTAAACTTTCTTGTTAGAAGCAATGAAAATAATTTGCATATATTTTCATTTAGTATGGCCAAACCTAACACTGCATGTTTGTTGCTGAACTTTAAGTTGTAACATAAAATTTGAATGAAATGCTTGTTGTTGTTCTTGTTTTGTTTGTTTATTTGTGTTTGTGTTTGTTTTGTTTTGTTTTTAATAAATGCATAGCATTTTACATGAGTGTGGAAATTGTGTCACAATTCTACATGGAGACATTATAGCAGTCTTCCAGTACCTAAAGGGAGTCTACAAGAAAGATGGGGAAAGACTCTTTTATCAGGGAACACAGTGGTAGGACAAGAGGGGGGTGGCTTTAACCTTAAACAGGGTAGATTTAGATTGGATATAAGGAAGAAATTCTTTACTGTGGAGGTGGTGAGACACTGGTACAGGTTGCCAAGAGAAGTTATGGATGTCCCATCCCTGGAAATGTAAAAGGCCAGGCTGGATGAGTCTTTGGGCAACCTGGTCTAGTGGAAGGGGTCCTTCCCCATGGAAGGGGGGGGTGAATTGGATGATCTTTAAGGTCCCTTCCAGCCCAAACCATACTGCGATTCTATGAATCAGACCCCTAATAGAGCTGAACTGAAAGCAAGGTGATAATTGAGATGCCTAGAAGTCACACTCAAGCTATTATGAGTATGTTCAATTTATGCATGTGTCAGAAGTAGGGACAACCATTTATTCTATCTGTTGTAGCTTTCTCACTGCACAAGAGAGAAAGAATGTAAATATTTTAGGTAATTAATATTTTCTTCTCTAAAATAAAGGGTATGATTCTTCAGTTTGGTGGCTTCTGCACTTATGCAAAATGGAAAGCTTCTGGGCTCTAGAATCGCTTAGGAATTGCTTCAGTGATATATATTCTCTGAATTAGATAGACACAGGTCTGGATCAGAAATCACAGTATCCAGAGTTATATATCCTAGGAGACACTTCTGACAATGTAAAGAGCTTTATCCATTTTACACTATTTGTTTTGTTACTGCAAAGCTTCATGAGGATTTGAGAATTCCATATACTTAAAAATACCTGATGAGTAGATAAGTTGTGCAGAAGATAGAATTAATCATCAGTCATTTCCATAGAGTTTATTCAACTTAGAAAGGTGCTGATCCTCAATGTCTGATTTTAAAACCTGCTTTGGACATGAGGTAATCATTTAAAAGGAGGATGGTACTACCAACACCACATTGCTAAAAAAGGAGCCTGACAAGGTAATGATGTGGTGAGGAGCAGCTCAGCCCTCGCAGCAGAGTTAAACAAAAGTACACTTAATTCCTTCACCTTGAGTAGGCTAAGGTGCAGGCTACCATGTTTTTAAGATAGAAACTTTAAATATAGACAACTCAATTCCACCTACCTTCTATTTCAGGTATTCAAGTCCTCTGTAGGTTCAAGTTCTAAGTTTCTGGTGTAATTAAGAACTGCAAGCCTTTTAATCCTAATTAGGGTTCTTGCCTGCAAAAGGATAGTGTCTGTCTATATTCAAAATTGAAACTATAAAAAAAACTCACTAATATCAGGTTTCCAGGGGGAGGGAGAGAGAGAGAAAAAAGAGAAGGAAGGAAGGAAGGAAGGAAGGAAGGAAGGAAGGAAGGAAGGAAGGAAGGAAGGAAGGAAGGAAGGAAGGAAGGAAGGAAGGAAGGA
>NC_048894.1:142958127-142963575 GCF_011077185.1 Oxyura jamaicensis
GAAGGAAGGAAGGAAGGAAGGAAGGAAGGAAGGAAGGAAGGAAGGAAGGAAGGAAGGAAGGAAGGAAGGAAGGAAGGAAGGAAGGAAGGAAGGAAGGAAGGAAGGAAGGAAGGAAGGAAGGAAGGAAGGAAGGAAGGAAGGAAGGAAGGAAGGAAGGCTGGCTGTTTGGCTTGATGAAGAGTCTTTCCCCATCTTTCTTGTAGGCCCCCTTTAACTACTGCAAGGTCTCTATGAGGTGTCCCCAGAGCCTTCTCTTCTCCAGGCAGGATATCCCCAGCTCTCTCAGCCTTTCTTCATAGGAGAGATGCTCCAGAACTCCAGTAATTTTTGTGGCCCTCCTCTGGACTTACTCTAATTGGTGCAAATCTTTCTTGTGCTGGGGGCTCCAAACCTGGAATCAGTACTCTAGGTAGGCCCTCAAAAGTGCAGAACAGAGGGGAATAATCACCTCCCTTAACCTGATGGTCATGCCTGTGTTGATGCAGCCCAGGATGCAGTTGTCTTTCTGGGCTGCCAGCACACACTTCTCATAGCGAGCCTTTCATGGTGAGTCACCAGAACCCCAAGTCCTTCTCTGCAGGGCTGCTCTCAGTGACTTCTTCTCCCAGTCTGTCCTCATTCATGTCTGGGATTGCCCTGGCCCAGGTGCAGCACCTTGCACTTGGACTTGTTGAACTTCATGCAGAAATCGATATCTTTCCAATTTAGAGATCAGGATGTCCAAAGCCTTACAGAAGTCCAAGCAGATGATAAGAATCTTATCAGCTGATGCAGTCACTCTGTCATGGAAGGCCACCAGATTAGTCAGACAGGATTTGCCCCTGGTGAAGCCGTGCTGGCTGTCCCAGATCACCTCCTTGTCTTGTATGTGCCTTGCATGTGCCTCCTCCAGGAGAATCCGTTCCATGATCTTGCCAGGCACAGATGTCAGGCTCATTGGTCTGTAGTTCCCTTGGTCTTCCTTTCTACCAATTTTTTTTTTTTTTTTTTTTTTTTTTTTTTTTTTTATGAGAGTGATGTTTCCCTTTTTCCAGTCACCAGGGATGTTGCCTGACTGACAGGACTTTTCAAATAGGATGGAGAGTGTCTTGGCAACTACATCAGACAGTTCCTGTAGGACCCTGGGATTCATGTTCTCAGTCCCCATAGATTGTAGTTGTTGTATCAGGAGGTCCTGAACTTGCTCTTTACTAATGGTATGAGAGACTCTGCTGGAAGCCTGACCACCAATGAAGACCAAGGCAAAGATACTGTTAAGTACCTCTGCCTTCCCCATGTCTGTTGTTACCAGTTCTCAGTCTTAATTTGTCACAGGTGATTCACCCTGCCTAGTCTTTCATTTGCAGTCAATGTACCTGTAGAACCTCTTCTATTTATTCTTTCCATCCCCCACTGAGTTTAGCTATGTCAGTGCCTTGGCTTTCCTGATCCCATCCCTGGACATCCAAACAGCATTTCTGTACAGGGCACATGGACCTGTTTCCACTATCTGTACATTTCCTTCTTTTGCCTAAGTTTGACCAGCAGGTCCTTGTTCAGTCATGCCAGTTTCCTACCTTGCCTGCTTGATTTATTTCATATGGGAATGGAGAGCTCTTGTGCTCTAAGGAAAATATCTTTAAAGAGTTGCCAGCTCTGATCAGATCCTTTGTCCCTAAGAACAGCGTCCCATGGGATCTCATTCACTAATTCTTTGAACAGCTGGAATGTTGCTCACAAATTCAAGGTCCTGACTTTAATAATCAAGAAAACCATTCATATCTTTGATTCTCCTTTACAAAGCAAAAAATTTAGAGTCCATATACTTTCATAGTTACTCCTAAAAAGTATTCATACCTGCCATACCTGCCAGGTATTCATACCTGCCATTCACTACAGACAAAAAGCTAAGCCAAAGGTAGTCCTCTGATACTCTGTGATCAGGCAGTATTGCTGGTTTGCTGGTTGTTCACTCACAAAATTGACTCTGCACTTTCTGTGTTCAAAGGAGAAAATGAAAAGTTTCAATTTTCAGCAGCTTTAGTGCAAATTCTGTACTTAACTTGTGTGATAGATGAAACTTTTAGAATACATTTTCATATGTTGTGCATATATAGTCATAATATGCTAAAGAAGCCTTGAGGAGTGGAACAAGAGACCAGGCCACAGAAAGAAAAAAGAAAACATGCTTATGAACAAGGGATGAGGTAACATAATTGTCACTTAATACGTTTTAGAACTACCTCATTCTAAAGCAGAAATGGGAAATGCACTTTCCTGCCTTGTACTGTGTGCATGCTCACTGTGCATATGATTGGAAAAATGTTTTAAACACCACTGATATCCATTGTTATGATGTAGAAGACAGCTAAATAAAAATATCTGGTTGATTCCAAAATCATATTCCAGCAGTTCTATAAAGAACCTACATTAAGCTTTCCAGAAAGACTATAGTTTTTGAAATCATGAAACCAGTTTATACTGCAAGACACTTTCTGAAGATAGTGACTCTCTTAAACTGAGAGGTTAAAAATAAAAACAAACATTAAAAAAAAAAAAAAGCAGACAATTATTTCTCAGTGTAATCACATCCAGTGCTATTCACACATAATTTGAATTTATGTTATACTATGTATGAGAATTTTTCTTCGCTTCACTTAAGTGTTTGTATGCCTAAAAGACAATGTAAATGTAGTCTTAGGAAGAAAGATTTAGAGGTGTTGTTCACATCAGTAGTTTTGACTGAGTAGGTCTAGCTCAGCTGTGAGCTCAGCACCTTTCCTGAAAAGTGTCTCCTCAGGGTGTGGTTTCTGGAGTATGCTGGGGTGAATGTATACAGCACAGCAACCACAGTGATTCAAAATTCACCACATGCGTGTAAGATATGCAGTGGTTCAGGTGGGCTAGTGTGCATTGATATGCTGGAGTGGTGCTTTTTAGTGCCTCAGTAATCATCTTTTTATCTTGTGGCTCTTAGGGTGCAGAGGATTCTTTTTGCAAGCCCTGCCATTACATTTTTCCTGGGTTCTACCACAAATATAAATATGTGGGTATCAACAACATAGAAAAATAAGACAATAAATATATACTCATATAAATTGAACATTTGTAGCTTGATAGTAGTGTATTTAGAGAGATGATTACCTGATAACAGTTATCCTGATAAAATATCTGTATCCAAATTTAAATAACACCCCAGTAGCACAACTGTAGCTGTGTAGATCTATCATAAAATAGTACAAGTGATTTGCAGCATCGAGAAACCACTCATATCAACATTACTATTTCAGCATCCTTTTAATTTAGTTGATGTCTAATTTCTACCTTTTAAATACTAGCTAATAAAAAGAAGAGAATTTGAAAACTACTTGGAAACTACCTTGAATGTTTTTGGTACCATCCGATCTAAAAGAATAATAACTAAGTGCACTGAATGAACTTATGTATTTATATTTTTAAAAATGAAAATTAATCATTATTTTGTTGTTGTTGTTGTTGTTTGTTTGTTTGTTTTTTCTTACTTATCTTCTTCTGGCAGTCTTGTGTTTTCTTTCTGTTCTTTCCCTGACTATTTTGTTTCATTCCTTAGGTGGCAATTAAACTACATAGTGATTGGAACAGTTGAATTTATAACTATCATGCTTTCGATATTAAAAAAAATACTGCTCAGAGAAAGTATATACAAAGTTTGAAAGAGAATATTACTCTCAAATTCTGTATGTCAACCATGCTGCAACAGACAGAACAAAACCAAAATTGTATAGTACATTTTGGTCCATAAGTCTTAAGGGGCCTTTATCCATACAAGTTTCACTTCACATTTCATTCATGTCTCTTTCCATTTCTACAAATCATAAAATGGTTTGGGTTGGAAGAGACCTTAAAGATCATCTAGTTCCAAACCACCTGCCATGGGCAGGGACACCTTCCACATGCATTCTGAAAACTTATTTCCTTTGAGTTATTCTTTTTTCATCACTGGTCCTTTCACTTGTTACTGTCAATACAGTTTCCTCTTCAATACTGAAGAACAGCTGCTCAATGGTAGTAACACTATGCTTCACTTTCTGCCATTGTTCTACCAGGTAATTTTGCATGGTAATAATGAAGTCAAAAATATTTTCAACATACATAGATGTGTGTTGAAATACACAAGTTCTGTTTTGTTCCAGGTCTAACACATGAAGCTCTTCATGTGTTTCTTTAAATGCAGGACATATATTGAACTTTGTTCTAAAAAATATACGAATAAAAACTTCCTCAAGTAAAAGGTCATGGAAAGGAGAGAGTGGAAAGAAACAACCTTAAAAAAATATTTAAAAAATATAAAATATAATTTTGTAAAATATAATACAATTCTTTTGTAAAATAATTATTTTCTATAAATGATGAGTAAACCATGGATATCAAGCAGTAAGAGAGCTACAATATCTAATAACACAGTGTAAATAACTGTCTTCTTGAACAAAGCTACACGTTAGTATATTGCAATGATGTATATGAGAAATCATGAAGATGTTTTAGTTTTAAAACCTTTCTGTATCCTCCATTGTCTGCTTAATTTGAGTGAATGGCTTGATGGGATTACGGCTAAAATTAAAACTATTACAGTATTGCCTTGATAAATACAATTTAAAGTTATCTTGTAGAATTTAGTGCTATAGATTCTTAGATTCTTATAGATTCTATACTAAATTCTTGTAGAATTTAGTGCTATCTGACTTGTGGTCACCTAGAAATTCCCCACATGTTGCTGGATATCTTATGGTGATCCACTTACGTTTTTGCTATGTTTTGGTGGGTCTAGACAATCACTTATCAAAGGAGGAGAAGGCTTTTTGTCCTCCAAGATAATAAGATTGCCTTGAAAAATGAACAGTGGATCCAGAACAAAAGACTATTTGCTTCATTCTAAAAGGATGAATGGCAAAAATAATAAAATAAAGAAGTATATAATTCTGGAAATATTCCAAACAATAATCTAAGTTTGAGATCTGAGATTTTTTGGAATGGTCAGAACTAAATGACCATTAATTTTCCCAATGTGGATTAAACCCAAGTTATAAAATGTCACCAAGGTCTACAAATATGCTAGTTTACAGAAATGGTTACTAGCAGTAATGAAATAATTTTGTCAGTTTTACCACTTAGGAAAACAGCTGATTTTTACCTTGGCTGAGTAAATTGTTACATTCTTGGCTTTACTTCCAATGATCTTTCTATAAGTTGACAGCTGACTCACCATAGATGAAACTAAAGCATAAACCTGAAACACTTCTCCAGTTTAAATTATTGTTGTTTATTTTTAAACATTTGGAATAGCATATTTTGAAGTGTGTTGCCTGTACTACTATTATATAGTAGTACAATAAGGATAGTGAAGGATGGAGATTGTCCTTAGTCCTTTTGTGTTGTGTATATATTTTTAAAAGCTTTTTTTTTTTTTTTTTTTTTTTTTTTTTTTTTTTT
>NC_048894.1:142963675-142970508 GCF_011077185.1 Oxyura jamaicensis
TGTACTGCATTAGTCAAGTTCTACCTGGGCTTTGGGCTTTTACCCTTCTAATTTTCTCCCTACATATCCTCACATCACCTTTCTAGTCTTCCAGAGTTGTCTATCCCTTCTTCCAAAGGTCATAAACTCTCTTTTCCTTCCTGAATTCCAGAAGAAACTCTCTGTTCCGGCAGGCTGGTCTTTTTCCCCTCCAGTTTGTCCTTTGGCACATAGGGATGGCCTGCTCTCGTGTCTTCAAGATTTCATTCTTGAAGAATGTCTAGCCTTCCTGGACTCCTTTGCCCTTCAGAATGACCTACTAAGGGACTCTGGCAACCAGGCCCCCAAATAGGCCAAAATCTGCCCTCTGGAAATCCAGAGTAGCAGTTCCTCTGACCTCCTTACTACCACAAGGACTGAGAACATCATCTCATGATCACTGTGCCTGAGAGGTCCTCCAACAAACACATCACCCACAAGACTTTCCCTGTTAACAAACAACAGGTCAAGTGGTGTACCTACCCTAGTCAGTTCCCTTATCACCTGTGTCTGGAAGCTATCCTCCACACATTCCAGCAATCTCCTAGTCTGTTTCTTCTCCATTATATTGTGTTTCCAGTAGGCATCTTTCCCAGATGCCTACTTGAAGTCTCCCAAAAGAACAAGTGCTAGCAATCACGACACTGCTTGCTGCTTATAGAGTGTTTCATCTGCTTCTTCATCCTGGATGGGTGGTCTACAACATACAATCACAATATCTCCTTTGTTCTTTCTCCTGAATCTTGTTCAGAGACAATTGACTCTTACATCACCATAACTAAGTTCCACATAGTTAAGACCTTCTTCAGTGTAGAGGGCTACCCCACCTCCTCTCCATCCCTGCTTATCTCTCCTGTAGAACCTGTAGCCACCCATCTCAGCACTCCAGTCATACAAGCCATCCCACCACATCTCACTGAGACTGGGCTAAAAATTCCTGTTCCCCTTACTTATTTCCCATGCTACGTGCATTTCTGTAGAGGCATTAAATTCAGGCCCCCAATGAAACTGACTTACTCTCTGTAATTCCATTGAGCTTCTCTGCAGGACCTCTCTTGCTGACCTTTTTTTTTTTTTTTTTTTTTTTTTTTTTTCCTATATCTGGTCAGCCACTGCTGACACTGGCTTCAATGATCCCATCCCCTGACAGCTTTACAGCTTTAGTTTAAAGCTTTCTTCACAAGCCTGGTAAGCCAGTAACTAGATATGTTCTTTCCCTCATCCAACAGACAGACCCCATCTAACCCTATTATCCACAGGACCAGCCAGTTGGGAGGCTCAGCATGTATTGTCCCTGCCTCTGATTTTGTCTGTCTCTTTGTATGTTTATAGTTGCATGGTTGGACCTGCAGATCAATACAAACCCAAAAACACTCCACTCATTCAAATAATTTAAGCACAAATTACTCGATCCTTTCTTAGCTGACCAAGATGAATGTCCATCAGTGGAAATTATACATAGAGAGAGAGCAGCTGGCCCTGGATCCTCACTCTTGTCCTCAGGGACTGGCACACAGACACATGATCCCTTAAGCTCAGAGGCCCACTCCAACTGCTGATACACAAACCTATGTGCTCATACACATACACACAAAGTGCATGCATACAAAGACACACACACTGGTTTTCTCCAGTAAAGGACTTAGACACACTACCTGTCTCCAAGTAGCTGTCTCATGAATCCACTTCTCCCCATTTGCTTCATGCAGAGACAATACAGATGCATAAATGGATCTCTCCACTAGGTGGTCTAACACTTTCTAGTTGATTTTCCTGAGATTCTTTGGTCTCTCCAGTACCCAGCTTGGACCGCCACTCTCTCCAGTAACCAGCTCTCAGATCCTTTCCGGTATTTAGATATAGTTATGGTATCTCTGATGTCTGGCTCCCAGCCCTCTTATTAAACTAATTGTCTAGTCCAGCCTGATGCTGTCTAGCAAATGACATGCACTTCCATGCACACACCCACACAGCATACACACTTTGGGATCTCTTCAGTTGTTGACACCCCACATATACTTCCCCTCTGACCAATGGTCGCATACGAGTTGTTGCCCTCAGATCTACACAAATGCACAGACACACCAAATACAGTCCCCTCACCAAGGAAAACAGAATTACAGTTTAATGAGAAGACAGAACTGACTACATTGACTAGGTACAGGGTATGTCCAGACAATTTTACAGATTATTTTCTTGCACAATACAAGTCCATATTATCCTTTATACTTTCCAACTCTTGTTTCTTCTCAATCCACCTTGAACCTCCCCCACTTCCTTATCCCACTTTTGGTTTCTAAACTAACCATCCCATAATAAGTCTTGCACAAACGCAGAATGCATTACCCCAGTCCCCCAAATATTTGTCCAGTCCCTAAACTTAAATGATTAATATTTGTGATATCTCTTATGGGCTTCTGGGTATGTGTAGAGTTGAACGCTATTTCTTGTGTGATCAAAATCTTTTTTTTTTTTTTTTTTTTTTTTCTCATAGTTTTTCAAGGAAGTTTCTGAAACCATCTTTGAAAAAAAAAAAATAATAATAATCCTGTTTTCTAACAATATTTTTGAGTGCTACGTCCACAGTTTCATGAAATCTAGGCCTGTCATGATTCTTCATTTTTAAGTCATTCTGTCGGTGATGTGTCCACTTTTTCTTCCACTGTAACTTCTGTTAACTTCTACAAGTAACTTCCAATTCCTTACTTGCTACGCTGTATAGCTGTATAGGGAAATGAAATAAGAAAATGCAAGAACTAACATTTTTTGTAATGATTTGGGGAACAAAATAGAAATAAAATGAAGCACATGAAGGTTTTTTACATTCACAGAATTTCATATAAATATGTCAGTTTAAGTTAATAGATTTACATTATTACCTTGTCTTTTGTCTTTTGACTCTGATATAACAAGAGCAGTAAAAAATCCTAGAGAGAAAATACACTGTTATATGTTCAATTATAAGATTACAATTAAGCCTTGCCTACAGAGTTTGCGGTCTAGGTATCTAAAATAAAAGTACTGATTGTTAAATGCAAAGTTTGATTTTATGCAATAACCTGTATAGGAAATCAAGTAATGAAGGGCTTTAAATCTCCATTAGATGCACTACATATAAATAAAGCATGTAGTTTATGATGCATGCAAGTGATGTATTTGTATATACATGTGTATAGTCAAGATCATATATAATTAATTGAACAAAATTTCCTTCACTGACAAGTACATGGTTTATTGAAGAGACCAGAAGAAATCAATTATATGTCTTGTGTCTGGTTGCTGTGTCTACTAAAAGGAGCACAGGGATCAAGTTGCAGAAAAGGGAATTTAAAATTGATATTAAAAAAACAAACAAAAACAAACAAACAAACAAAAAGCATTTTAACATAAAGTTGTGGAACTCTTAAGGAATAATTCCTGTTACTAAATCTTTTCCAGAAAAAACATAACAAATATTTCAGAAATAGTCTAGGTGTTGCCTCAGAGAGAGGCAATAAACTAGATTCTATAGAAGATGTCTTCCAAGTGTATGTGTATACGATTTCTGATTGGTATGTCTCATTACTCATACCATTCTTGTTATCCAGTGTTGTACATGTGTTATTTGCTCGTATATGTAGGGCATGTTCAATATATGCATGAAAGCTCACAAGCAAAAATAAATATGTGGTTGAGAACTTGTAAGTTGTTTTCAAAGTCATAAATAATAGCAAAGGTGTGCTTTGCATTGAAATTTTACTCTCACTTCAGCTTTTAACTTCAGTGAAAATGACTTAATTGTGATCTATAAAAACTCTGATATACTCCATTTAAATTAAAAAATGAAAGGGTTGAAATAATCTATCTTGGGCTTCTTCAGGGGTATGACCAAGACCCGTTTCATTAAAGAAGCATTTTTCAACTATTAAGTCTTTACCTTTGATGTTTTCTCTGATGTCTCTGTTGACTTACCTGTGAATTTCCCGGGGCATTAGGGAAATCAAGTACAGGTGTCTAACAGGTACAGTAAGGTAAACAGCATGTGTAGTTTTTTTACTGTACATAAGCAAACAAATCTCAAACATTTTGTAGCCCTAGTTTTTCAGAGAGTAGTTCACACATATTTTTGGATATAATTATTAGTAATTAATTATTTGAAGACTTTTTTTAAATCTTTTTTTAAAATCATCTTTAGAAATTCACACAAACTTCTTTAGTTTAATAAATCAAGTTGTATAATCATAGAATTGTAGAATGGCTTGAGTTGGAAGGGACCTTAAAGATGATCTAGTTCCAACCCCCCTGACATGGGCAGGGACACCTTCCACTAGATCAGGTTGCCCAAAGCGCTATCAAACCTGGTTTTCAACACTTCCAATAATAATATAATATTATGTACATATATTTATATAATATAAAATAATACAAAATAATATAAATTATATAAAATAATATATAATGTTTAATGTATAATATATATATATTTAAATAATGCCTGGGTTGCAAATGACTTACAGAGAAAAAATACTTTTCTATGTACTAAATAGTTCAGCTTCAATACTAGCCATTAACAAATATTTTTGGTTAATGACAGTGAAGCAGACTTCAAAAAGAAAATTGAGTTAGTCATGACAAGACATTACATGTTCAAAACTGCTGGTGGACTTGCATAATTTTTGTTGTGCTTGCTGTTTGTTTGTTTGTTTTACAGAGCATTTTTATTCCATTTGTTTGCATTGCCTGATCAGTTAGTAAGCTATTATATATTTGTGTTTTGAATTTGTTCCATTTTCTCTTGTGATATCAATTTATGATTGCAGTAGACAAGATGGTTATAGTGAATAAAACAAAGGGAAAAAAATATTCAAATGCATGAGATGGTATTTTTGCTTATTTTTCTACTTTGTCACTTTTGTTTTTCATCTCAAGCAATAGACACCCACTTGCTGATTCAAAGAAAGCTCTCTGCCACACAACAAACATCATTCATATCCCTAAAGAATAACTAGAGAACAGGAAATCATTCTTCCCTACTCTCCAATATTAACTCTAAGAGCAATGTTTATGACTCCTAGGGTTCTCATTCTTGCTAAGGTATTTTTTATGCATGGTTCTCTGTAGCATAATATTTTAGCATATAAAGACTTCCATTGTAGGATTTCAGCATCACTCCTCTAAGCTACAGAAATGTTGTTATCCCCATCACAGTGCAGGGAATTGAAACACAAAACACTGATTTCCTCCAGATCACAAGTCTAAATCAACACTGTATCTTGTAGCTGTGGTTGAGGCTAAGCTCAAGGCTGCAGATATATGTGGTTCAAGCTCATTTAGTTCATAGTTTAAGGGCAGATCTCAGCTGTGAATCAGAATCTGGGGTTCTGCACATTGTATTGAATATCAGCCTGATAAATTATGGGAATGTGGAGCTAAAGTTGAGGCAGAGCCAGAAACTAAACTTTAACAATCAGCTTGTGCTGTAACCACCAAATACATTCCATATCACTATATTGGGTTTACGTGACAAGGTTTTGGTAGTGGAGGGCTGCAAGGGTGGCCTCTGTGAGAAAAATCCCTGCCCCATATTAGATAACAGACAGTTTCAGCTAGCTCCAAGGGTACCCACCACTGCCCAGAACTGCACCAATAATCAATGTTGATTGCACCTCTGTGAGAGCAGCTGCCCATGGGAAACCCAAGCAGGATCAGTTCAGGAAGGATGGCAGGGGGAGGGACCCCATGCTGGAGCAGGGGTAGAGGGTGACCATAAATGAGCAGCAGAGATGAAGTCCTATGGACTGACTGCAATCCCCATTCCCCTGTGCTGCTCGGGATTGGAGGGGGCATGCGGGGAGGGGGGGGAGGGGTAGGTGGTAGGGAGGGGAGGGGAGGGGGGGAAGAGACATAGAGCCGATGGGCCCAAGGTGTTTTTAGTTTGTTGGCTTTAGTTTCTCACTGTTCTAGTCTGCCAGTGATAGGGAATAAATTGCATTAATCTCCCATGACAATTTGTGAGGGATCTCCCTGTCCTTATCTCAACCCTTGAGTGCTTTTCATCATATCTTACCATTTCCCTTTGATGACGGGTAGTCAGAGAGTGGTTATGGTGGAGCTCAGCTGCCCAGCTGAGTAAAACCACCACAATCATAAAAAAATCTTTGTGAGGCAAAGTTCCTCAAGTTAGAATAAACCACTGACTTCTAGCATGACATTTAAGTCAAGTAACGGCATGTCTGAATTCAACTCTCTCTGAATTTGAAATTCACTCTTCAGTGTGGATGAAATTATCACCTATATTTGTTCAAGAGGAGATTTATTCTCGGCTTAAATGAAGAAAATTTCCCTCAGCTTTCACCGTAGTTGGTTCTATGTCCCCTTTATGTTCTTTCATTACCTTGACTAAGAGTGGCAGCTTGTATACATCCAGGGTTTGATAAAGGATTGTCTTTTTGAAAAGCTCCTAATGGTCTATATTATTGCATGAATAATATCTTTCTTTCTTTTTTTTCTTTTTTTTTTTTTTTTTCTGAAGAATGAAAAAGCATGAATAAATAAGTTTATTAATATCTTAGAAGAGAATTCACAGAAAAATGTAACTGACAAAAAGATAGCTACAATTTAAACAGTGACAGGTAGACATTTTAATTAAACTTATTTTGCAAATTTTTAACCTAACTTTCCTTTCCTTTCCTTTCCTTTCCTTTCCTTTCCTTTCCTTTCCTTTCCTTTCCTTTCCTTTCCTTTCCTTTCCTTTCCTTTCCTTTCCTTTCCTTTCCTTTCCTTTCCTTTCCTTCCCTTCCCTTCCCTTCCCTTCCCTTCCCTTCCCTTCCCTTCCC
>NC_048894.1:142970608-142971531 GCF_011077185.1 Oxyura jamaicensis
ATTTGTGTCAGATCTCTCTATAATATTTTCTGAAACATTATGCAACTTAGGACAGAGATTTTTTTTTCTTCCTTACTTATTATTATTATTATTTTCTTACATGCTTAATTCAAGATATGTCATATCATCATTATGGCTTCTACTATTAGACTGGAGTAGGAACTGCACTAGATATCAGCATGATTTAACTCTGCTGGAGTGTTGACATCCATGGGTTTTAGATCAACTTCCTAGAGGGCCTCTGTGTAGAACTCAGTGTAATCAGTAAAACAGCTCGGTGTAATCGGAAAAAGGAAGAGGCAAAGAAAAAGGAGAAAGAAAAGGAAAAAGAAAAAGAAATAAATATTTAATTCAGTCCCAGATTCCTTCCAGGTGGTAAAATTAATGGTATAATATTTCTGTAATATAAAACAGTACCTATACAAAATTAAGGGTATGTTTCCATTATTCATGAAATAGGAGGTGTTTTCCCCCTTCAAATCTGTCTTCTGCCTATTTTCAAGGATTATCTCTTTTCTATGCCTAACTAACACTTTTCTTTCTATGGCAGACTGTTTTACACAAGATCTGCTATTTCTAAATGCATGTTTATGAAAAAAAAAAAAAAAAAAAAAAGGTAATCTATGTAAGTAATCTATGTAAAAGTAATCTATGTCAAGGGCACTCATTTTAGAACTGTAAATAAATTGTGACTGAAGTATACTGACAAGACAACTGTGGAGGTCTTTCAGAGATCATTTTAATGTAATTAAAAAAAATAATAATTAAAAATCCTGAAAAGCTGAGATATTTGCTAAACCTTTATCCTCCCATACATTTAATGTTTTATCAGTTTTACATGCAAAGTATCCCATTCTCGATATCACAGTGATGGGCTGTGTTGGGTCTGTCTGGGATGGAGTCACCTTTCCCTGCAGCAGCCC
>NC_048894.1:142981531-143035165 GCF_011077185.1 Oxyura jamaicensis
ATATATATATCATATATATATGATTATTATTATTCTTATTATCATATATATATGACTATTATTATTATTATTATTATTTTCTGGTGGAAGAAAGGCTTGAAATGAGCCAGCAGTGCACACCTGAAGCCCAGAAGGTCAACTGCATCCTGGGCTTCATCAACACAGACATGACCAGCAGGTCAAGGGAGGAGGTTGTCCCTCTCCACCCTGCTGTGAGGCACTACCTGGAGTACTGCATCCAAGTTTGGGGCCCCCAGCACAAGAAAGATGTGGACCTGCTAGTGCAAGTCCAGAGGAGGGCTACAAAGATGATCAGAGGGCTGGAGAACCTCTCCTATGAAGAAAGGCTGAGAGAGCTGGCGGTGTTCAGCCTGAAGAAAAGGCTCCAGGGAGGCCTCACTGTAACCTTTCAAATACTCAAAGGGGTCTTACAAAAAAAGATTGAGAAGGACTCTTTATGAGGTTAAATAATGATAGGACAAGGGTGAATGGTTGTAAATTAAAGGAGGATAGATTTAGATTAGAAATTAGGAGTAAATTCATCATTGTAAGGGTAGTTGATGCACTGGCACAGGTTGCCAAGAGAAGCTCTAAATACTCCATAGGTGTTGAAGGCCAGGCTGGATGGGACCTTGACCAACCTGATCTAGGGTGTTGAATCCCTGCCTGAGTGGTGGAGTTAGATGATCTTTAAGGTCTCTTCCAACCTAAACCATTCTATGATGGTATGTTCAGATTGAACCCATTGTCTTTCCATTTGTGCCCATTGCCTCTTGTCCTGTCACTGGGCGCTGTGGAAGTGTCTAGCTCTGTCCTCTTTACTTCCTCCTTTCAGATATCTCATTGATAAAATCCTCTCAGAGTCCTCTTTTTTCTAGGATGAACAGTCCTAGATACTTCTGCATCTCCCATAAAATAGATTCTCCAGTCCCTTAATCATCTTGGGGGTTGAACTAGATGGTCTTTAAGGTCCCTTCCAACTTGAGCCACTCCATGATCTTTGTGGCCATGCATTGCACTTTCTCCAGTATTTCCATTTCTCTGTTGTACTGAGGAGCTCAGAGCTTGACACAATTCTCCAGGTATGGCCTCACCAGAAAAGGATCACTTTTTTTGACTTGTTAGTGATTCTTTGCCTAACACTGCCAAGAATATTAGCCTTTTTAGCAACTGGGAGAAATTGATGACTTGTTCACCTCAGTGTTTACTGGGACTCCCAGGTTCTTTTCTGCAGAGTTGCTTATCAGAGTGTACTGGTACCTGGTGTTGTTACTGTCCGAGTACAGTACTTTGTGGTTCCCCTTGCTGAACTGCATTGTTTATGCTCTTGTTTTCCCTCCAACAGACATCTATTTGTATGATCTTCTAGCAAAAATACAATTTTAAATTTTATTCTCAACAAATGACTGAACTGAAAAAGCACTAGCTGATATTTTCTCAGCAGCAACTACTGCTGGAGTTTTGGAGTAGTATGAACACAACATGGGGAATTAAAAGCTATTATGTACTTTGCTTAGCATGTTTCCTCAGTTCCCTTGCTATCTTTCTGCTCAATTGTAATTTTTGGTGTAAGGAAACAATAAGCAGTCTAAGGTTTTGTGGTTTTTGTTTGTTTGCTTGGTTTGGTTTGGTTTTGGTTTGTTTGTTTGCTTGCTTGCTTGATTGGTTGGTTGGTTTAATTTTTGTTTGTTTTATAAAATGAGGGATACTTTCAAGGAAAAAATCCTTATAAGGATTTGTGGTAGAAATGCCTATTTAATGAACTAGGACATAATCAGTCTTGGGTTAGTTCCATGCTCTGTCACGGATTCATCATGATACATTATGGAGAGGCAACTGTCTTAGCCTGTTCCTCACTTCCTCCAGTGTAAGGATAATAAAAATTATAATTTCTCACCTTTTTTTTTTTTTTTTTTTTCCTCCTTACTCAATAAATTGTTAAGACTCCAGAAAGCTATAGTACTTTACCCCTTTAGAATAATCTGTGCCATTCTAGATTCTCCAGTTATTGAAAGTTTCATCTTCTGCATATTAACATAATACTGCTCTGCTGCACTGACCTTGTTGAAACCAAACATTGCTGGATAGGGAAGTTTAATCTTGTATTGCTCCACCAAAAACGCAAAAATGCACTGTAAGATCTTCAGGACTTGCTTAATTCCACTGAAAATTCCTTCTACAAAGAATAAGCTGCATAATTTTATGTCCTCATTCTGCCAATAGCTTATTGTACAACTCTCTAGAACAGAAAGTATAAATTACACACATATACTTTCCAATAAAAATAGCTGAAACAGCGGCTATACTGTTTAACACCATTAATTTCATTTCACAATTACTTAATAGACCACATTTTCCTGTAGCAACTCTTAACCTTCACAGAGTGAATAATATACATTAGAAAGTTTAAATATGTATTTATCAATGAACACCATATCTTTTGTTGTTCATATAAATTTAGTATATGTTTATTTAAATCAAAAACTTAATGGTTTAAGAAAAATGTGTTTGAGTTACTTCTGCAAATGCATATGTGACTCAATCAGTTACCTCCTAATTCTTTCATTTATTAACATTCTTGCTATTGCCTTAGCAAAACTCTCTGTACACAACCAGTCTGAATTTAATGAATTATTTTTTCTTAAATGCATAGTAGGTATTCTGTTGTGGTTTAACCTGGCTGGCATCTAAACACCACACAGCCATTCGCTTACCCTCCCCCCTCCCTCTCTGGGATGGGGGAGAGAAACAGGAAAGTGAAGCCTGTGAGTTGAGATAAAGACAGTTTATTAAGATAGAAAATAATAATAATAATAATATGTACAAACAAGTGATGCACAGTGCAATTGCTCACCACCCGCTGACCAATGCCCAGCCCAACCCCGAGCAGCCGGACCCCCATCCCAGCTAGCCACCCCTATATATTGTTCAGCATGATGTCAGATGGTATGGAATACCCCTTTGGCCAGTTTGGGTCAGCTGTCTTGGGTCTGTCCCCTCCCAGCTCTTGCTGCACCCCTAGCCTGCCCGCTGGCAGGACAGAGAGAGAAGTTGAAAAGTCTTTGGCTTAGTGTAAGCATTGCTCTGCAGCAATTAAAACATCAGCATGTTATCAGCACTCTTCTCATCCTAATCCAAAACATAGCACCCTACCAGCTACTAGGAGGAAAAATAACTGTCCTAACTGAAACCAGGACAGTAACCTCCTAATTCTTTCATTTATTAACATCCTTGCTATTGCCTTAGCAAAACTCTCTGTACACAACCAGTCTGAATTTAAAGAATTATTTTTTCTTAAATGCATAGTAGGTATTCTATAATCCAAAACATTGCCATGAAATGTGGAATAAAAATAAATAAATTATGATAGCCAAATAATAAAATAGTCTGTAGGAGATACCATAACCCCAAAGAAAAGAGTTCATTTGTTTTTACATTTTCCTTTTCTGAATGCAGCTCAAAGGAAGACCATGACCAGAGGCAAGTTTTTGACTTTTTCTTTTTAACAGTTGATTTTAGAATTCCAGATAGGATATCACAAAATAAGACTGCTAAGCCAATGATTCAGAAGTTCCTTGTTTGTGTGTTTTTTTTTTTTTGTTGTTGTTTTTTTTTTTCTAACATAGGATAAGTGTCATCTCTCTCAACCTCTCATGCATTCTTGATGACCATATCATCAAGAGAGAAAGATCAGGTCTGAACTTGACAAGAAAATGGCATGAGAAAGTTTATAAACATTTCTGGCAGTCTGCAAAGTAGGGACCGTTTTAAATTATTTTTAGAATATATAGAAGGAATAGTGGCCAGTGAAACGTGAGTTTTGCCTTGAGTTAGAATCATAGAATCATAGAACCATAGAATGTTTTGGGTTGGAAGGAACCTTAAACATCACCTGGTTACAACCCTGCAGGTGGGCAGTGGCAGGGACACCTTCCACTAGACCAGGTTGCCCAAAACCCCATGCAACCTGGCCCTGAACATTTCCAGGGATGGTGTTATCTGTAGGTTTGTTCCTGGTATGCCCCACCATTACTTCTCTGGGCAACTTGTTCCAGTACCTCACCACATTTTACTGGCTGTTCTAAATACACCTATTAGCAAAGTATAATACTTTTATTTTATATATATATATATAATTTTTAACTGGCAAATGATTCCTCTCCTATATAAATGAGCTCTTCAAGATATCTAGTGCCTGAATTTTAGTCTGTAAGAAAGAACAAGGGAAAGATCCTAAATGAAAGACTAGAAAAATAAAACTTAATTTTATACAAAGAACAAATACTATATAGGAATATGGACTAAATTGTTAAAGCATTTTGTCAAAATATACAAATTTTGCCCATCTCCTTTTCTCCCCATACCTTCTAAAATGAAGGTTTTAAAATGAAGAAGCATGATTTGGTCACTGCAATAACACTGTCAAATATTGGAATTCTATGTTTGGGTCTCTGTGTAAATAAATGCAGAAAATGAGCTCTGAAGTTGTATACTCTGTTTTATTCATTGTAAAGGTAACCCCCTCCTCATAGACTGTTGACTGGAAATCTGCCAGTATTAGCTGTTCAGAATGCATATCCTATCATGCAAATTCTCATACTGATGGAGTGGTACTAATCATATATATGTTATCTAATATAATCCATGGTCAAGAATTACATTGTCATTGATTTCTAGTAGAATTATGGACAGATTTTGCAGAAAACCTACGTCAGTGAAGTGACCCGCAGAAGGTTAATACCAGCCTGAGGAAGACCCAAATATATGTAAATCCTGGGAAAATTTTATAGAATCCTCAAAATCCATCCAGACAGCATTTCTGAAAAGAAGAGCCTGGAAGTACAACAGTTACAGCCAAGAAGGACATTTTTATATTTGCAATGATATGTTATCTCAATTCTCTAGATATTATAGTGGGGAATATCACTATTATGTGCTTTTTTTTTTAAAAAAAAAAAAAAAGAAAAAAAGAAAAAAAAAGAATTTAAGGATGATAGTATATGACAGCATGGAAACTGAAACTTTTTGTGCAAATATATCATAATGGACTTAATAAGCCCAGAGGTAGAATTTGATATAAAATATGCATATGCATATGCATATGTATATGTATAAACAAACAAACAAAAAAAAAAAATAGAAACACTGTTTATTTACTGTTTTGGTAAAAGGAGGAAAGAGGAAATAGCCAAGTTCCTTTTTTTACCATGCTTTTGTTTCCAGGTAAATACGAGTATATTTGCTACTCCTGGTATTAATTCATTTTGCATAAATAATTGTATATTAATTGGAACAAGGTCTTGACCCTCAACCTCCCACATGACAAATAAATGTCCTGATTACTGGGATTCAAAATCTCCTCAGAACCACCAAAAATTTGATTATTTAAACAAAATGAAACAGATTCATGTTTTGAGAATGAGAAAGATTCTCGTCTTATATAGCACAACTGCAATAGCTCATATTTCAGGAGAAAAAAGAAAAAAAAAAAAGATTTTACATTAAAGTGATACTTTTAAAAGTTCAGACTTTAAATCAAATAATAACTTTTAAAGGATGTCTTTAAGGTTATGGATCATTTGAACAGTTCTGAGAGGAATCTTCAGTTAGTATGGGAGTATAAATTCACCTCTCCCTTCTGGTTTGGAATTTGTTTTGAAATTTCTACACAGCCTTACTGGTAAACTGGTACCAAATTACAGGAGACAGAAACAATGATAATACATAAATAAATAAATAAACACAAAACACAGAAACAAAATCAATGACAACAAAATGGACATTTCTTCAACCCTCAGGTTTGCAAATAGGAATAAATAATTAATTTGGGTCTATACTGCTGGTCAGCTAAGAGTTATATTTTGGACAAACAGTTTGAAAATAGCTGAAGTTGTTACCAAAGATATGGTGAGTCTGAGTCTGTTTTTAAGACGACTTAATGCATTGGTGTTAAAAATGTTAGATATTTAATTTATTCTGGGATATCAAACCTGTTCAGCAAGTATCTATTAAAATTGCTGATTTCTGTCTCATTTCCAGTTCTCTCTTTTCAGGTTGCTGACACTGGTTGCATGAAGAAAATATATAACAAAACATAACATAACATAACATAGCATAACATAGCATAGCATAGCATAGCAAAGCATAGCATAATAAATAAAATAAAATGAAATAAAATGAAATGAAATGAAATAAAATAAAATAAAATAAAATAAATAAAATAAAATAAAATAAATAAAATAAAATAAATATTAAAGGCTTATTTTGAGATTGAAGGTAAAAAATCTTTTCTTTTTCCACAGGTCTTTTCTTTCTCAACATACCTCTTCTACACTCCCCTCACAATATTCTCCTTTTTGTTTTATCTTGTTTTACTTTATAAATATAAATGTGGTCTCTAAGCTAGGTCATGTGTTACCCATGATACTTGAAGTCTCAGTATGATCTCATTTTCAATCACTGGGATTGCATTTGTTCTCTCATATTATTCCATCCATTTTACCTTTCAGTTTTATTTCAAGGTATAAAACAGGCCGTTTATGAAGTGCATTGTCCAGTTTCAGCTGCTTAAAAAACAAATAGTATTGAAAATGTAATACAGAAATAAACATGTGGATCTGCTTTTGATATAATTCCATTAGAAACAAGGAACACACACTTCTCACTGGTTTTGCCCTTGATTTGGTACTGTTTAAAGCTAATTTTCTGGAAACCCCTTGTAGTACAGGATGCTCTTGCTAGGTTAAAAAAGGAAAACAAAACAAAATAAGAAATTACAGAGTCTCCCTGTCAGAAAATTAAGCTAAGATTTTCCTGCTTGAAAGTCCTTTCTGTTCTGCTCTCCTGCACATCGCACACTGGCAGGTGAGTAGGTTCAATATACCTCAAATATATGTATAACTTTTATGCTTATCACTGTTTGTCATGAAGCAGCATCGGAACAGACTTCTGTCTGCATCACCAGAGCTTAAGAATTTCTGAAGTATTTCACAACATCATAAAGTTACACTTTATTTTTTTTTTTTTTTTTTTTTTTTTTTTCTTTTTTTCCCAGTGTGTACTGCACTCCTGGTTTTATAAGCAGGAAACTCCCTAATAATCCTAATGCCTCTATAAAAGGTATATGCTATGTTAAGGACTTGACACTCAACATACACCAGGCATAAGGTAAGAATAAGAAATTTTTTCTTACAGCTACTAGAGTTTTCTTGAAGGTCTAAAAGAAAGTCTGGCCAGGGAAGTGTTATAGAATTACAAGATTTATTTTAAAAAATGCACCATAGCCTTCCTATGAGATAAGCATGGAGTGTTAGACCATGGGTAAAGCATGGAATTAAATATGTTGTGACTCACAAACAGGTGATCATGATGATTTAGCAGTAAGTAGCCCTTGTTCCAACTTTAATTTTCAAACCGTAATAGCATTCTAAGTGTCAAATATCTTCACTGTAGCTGCCTAGCTCATTTGTCAGGCCATTCTTGATATGGAGAAAACCTGAAATCCTGGCTACTTTTGATGTGTTTTTACTGAGGCTTTTAACTTCAAAGTAAACAGGCTATAAAGATTCAGAAGAATCAAAAGAAAAAAAGAGAACTTTTTACAGCTTCTTTCTCCAAGCAAGAAATTCTGCAGGTTTCCCAATCACAAAAATAAACAAACAAACAAACAAACAAATAAATAAATAAATAAATAAATAAATAAATAAATAATGTCATATTTTAACAACTACTTCAAAAATATAGCTATCAAAAGGGACTAATAAAGTTACATTAAAAACAAACAAACAAACAAACAAAAAATAAATAAAAAAAAATAAACACCTTCACACTACTTTTACCAGCAGTTTTTCAAATAGCTTTTTGAAAAATTTAAAATGAATGGATTAGGTCACCTAAATGTCTAAATTAAATTTGTCCTGTATCTTCGAATTTGCATGATGGGTGGATGTAGATATTAGGTAGATACTAACAGAAACAAGCAAGAAACAAACAGAAACAAGACAGAAACAAAACTCACATTGATCTAGTTCTGAACAAAAAAAAAGGTTATGTAAAATGTTCTCTTTGAATCAACCATGTTTTTTCAGGACTAAAATAGAACTTCCCAGAGGAAGCAATTAGGATTATTTCAGATAAATGCAAACGTGCAAAAAGTCCATGAAAACCCAAGAGGTTTGGGAGTTTGTGGTTTAGTTTCACAGTGCTTATGCTTTGAGGACAGATAGTTTAAAAAACATGAATGACATAGATGTATGGAATAAACAGAAATTTCTGTAAATGGACAATGTCAGTGTGAGACAGATGGGTCAGAGCTAGAGGTTTAACAGTCGTCATTCTTTAGGAGCTGGTTTGGGGACCAGTCAGTCTTACTGATCTGGAGCAGAGAACTGCAGCAATCTGGATGTATGATATGGAGATTTAGATAATAAAAACATTTTATGAAATACTGTTTCCATTTTCAAAAATGCTGATGCATTACAGGATCCATTTGTATTATTTCTATTATTGCAATAGACTCATTCTAAAGATTTAACAAGCTTCACTGTAGAAATTCAAATGTTCGCATTTATGAAAGAATTAGCACTAAACAGTGTGAACTGAAATCAGAAAAAAAGTAAACCCTACAGTTCTATTTCCATTGCAGTTTCTTTGTTCAAATCTGTTTCCAGATGCATTTATTTATTTATTTATTTATTTATTTATTTATTTTGGGAAGCCAGAGCTCTCAACCTAGAACATCCAGATTATTAGATGCAAGAAGTACTTAATTCTAATATGAGAAATCTAATGTAAGATATCATATAATAATGTTTTTGAAGATCCCTCATTAAGTATCCTGTTCTGATCCTCCTAAATTCAACATTTTTTCTTAATTTATCTACCACACAGCTAATGTATAAAACGCTAAGTGTGGAACTCTGTTTTATATCATGTCAAGGTTTAAACAGATTGAGAAAAATAGTCTCAGATACAAAACAATGAGTTAACTTTAATTCTATAACACATAAGCTATGATAAAATATTGTACAATGAATGAGACTCTGGTGATGCCCATGACTTTCTAGGTCATTCAAAATGTTGTTTGGTTGTTTGTTTGTTTTAATGGAGTTTTGTGTTTATTTTCAAATATGTTGAAAGAGTTACCTAATAGGTAATAAAAGAAGATAAATCTGTAGAAAACTGTAATTTGTATCTATCCTTTGATTTTCCCATGCTACCATATATATGTGTATATAGAAAATTGATCTTCTCTGATTCAGTTCTAAATGAATCTGTCATGTTATAATGATATTCTATGAATGACTCAGATATTAAAATATGTATAACGTATTGCAACATTGTAATGCACACATGCAAGATCTTAGCATTATTGATTGAAGACTATGCCAGTCTCTTTTCTATGTATTTTATGTTGATTTACGCTAATTAACTTATCCCAGAATTTACAGAAAAATACTATTTAAGAATAGAATCATAAAGTCATTAAGGTTGGAAAAGACCTCCGAGATCATTCGGTCCAACCATCAGCCTACCACAAATATGACCCACTAAAGCATGTCCCTAAACACCACCTCCAAGCTTTCCTTAAACACTGCCAGAATGGTGACTCCACCACCTCCATGAGGTGGTAGCCAGGCAGTGGAATGGGTTGCCCGGGGAGGTTGTGGCATCACCATCCCTGGGAGTGTTCAAGGAAAGGTTGGACCTGGCACAGTGCTTTCTTTTGGAAAGTGTATAAAATTTTTATCATTATTCCTGTTCAATTTCTGTATTTTACATAATCTAAAAATTATAACTATAAAGCTAATAAATCAACAATATTACTGCAAGTAAGAAGAATTTTGAACAATCTTAAAAGAAGGTAATTTAATCAGACTACTTTTTTTCACTACATTTTAAATACTCACTTCCTGTCTGTCCCAATAATAGTCTTTATCATTCCAGATAAATAAGTGTGACACACAGATTATTCATTACTTATGGAGTACATACAAAATAACTTTCCAGAGACGTTGTCAATGAAAATGTTAATCTTTTCCATAACTATTATATTAATGTCTGATTCTGTTTGGTAATTCTATCAGTGGATCTCCTGTTATAATTAGTGTAGGGATAAATGTTCCAATTATTTGTCCCTAATCAGAACTTTGAAACAAATTGAGCCTTTTTCTTCTAATCTTCTAATGTTCTATCATGACTATATATTTTTCCACTGACTGACACTCATTCATCTATGAATACTGATGCAAAGATACATAGCTTAATAGTTATCAGACTTTGCTTTTGAGGGGCCTTTCTATTCTTGATAACAACAGAAGTAAAATGTGCTTGTATTGCTCTCAAGGAAACATGACAGAGAAGAAAAAACAATTGGAATTCAGCAGAACATTCACTTTTGTGCATGGAATAAGCTAGACAATAAATAGAGGTACTGGGATTTATAGTCTTTATATTAAAAATATTTACATTTCCTCATGTTGAAACTTATCATAACGTCATAACGTCAAACTTCCCCATTTTATAATTGTATCACTAGTGGGAGGTATCTGAGTTTGCCTGTAATAAAATTAATAAGTACTCTAATTCTAATGAACTGAATTAAACCAAAGGTTCCTGGCATCACTTTTTTGAATACATAGTTTCTGTAGTTCCTTTTCTCTGATTGCTTGATAGTATTCCAGTATTACTTTGGATAAGCCAATAAGATCAATCAGAGAAAGAAAATAAAATTTCAGCAGTGACAGATTTTGACATAACATCAGGTTTATAAATGATAAAAATCTTTGATTGACTTTCTGTGTAGATCGTGCAGCATTGTGTGACTACAAGTTGGGGGTAATAAAACATCATTTCTTTCTTCATGTATGGTGGTGTCTAATTCTCTCAAGCATTGTTAAAAAGAAGTTATTAAATAAATATATTCAATTATTGATTTAAAATCGTGTAAGTTTTCAACCCAAAGTATTAGTAAAAATACAGTAATTGGCTAATTAAAAAGCTTAATTTGTTTCAGAACCTGTACTGGGCATTGAGCATAACTGAGTGGTATTCAGATGAAGAGGTGATAAAATCACATAAAGCACCTCAAATTTGGGTGATATTTATTAATATTCTTACAGAATAGTTTTCTATCATCTGACGTTATGGTAGTACATTGCCAATGAACATAATAGTAACATCAATAAGATAATTTATCTGAAGACTGTATTTATGAAATAAATTAATCATTCACTTTATAAGAGGAGAAAAGGGTGCCACAGCATCAAAGAGAACTTGAGAAACAAAAATAATTATATTAATACTAGTAATATTGATATTTTCTGACCTCCAAAATGAATCATTTTCTTTCAGGAAGCAGCTCTAATTTTTAAGGCACTACCAGAAACCAACATTGAATAAATAAATGTCTATAACTTCTCTCTGTCAAAATTTTATATTTATTAGTATTTTGGGGGAGTTTAATACTGACATAACCAAGACATGCCTCATGAGCTTGCTAAAATGTAAGAGCTGTACTGGTTTATGTGCCATGTGAAAAAGCTAGTATAGGGGCTGCAGGAATCATTGAATCCTTGTTTTTTGAAGAAATAACTAAATAAGACATGCATAGAGCAACATTACTATATTTCCTTACCCACTCAGCCCATCCCAGTCATGTAATGAAGAAGTTGAATTTTTGTCTCTATTTGTGAATTGTATTTGCCATTCTCCCTCTTTTTAGGTACATGATACATGTTTAAGACACATAATGTGTCCTAACCACAGTCTCATGAAAGACCTCATTATGTAAATCTTACACTCCAGAGGGTTGCGACCCTGGATGTATGCATGGCTGTGATTCTCAATAACATTATATATATATATATAAGCAACTTTTATATATATATATATATATATATATATATAAGTATATATATAAGCAGCTATCAAAATAATAACAGCATTTGGTAGGATTAAAACTTTTTAATGGCATTATTCAAGTCTTCTAATGGCAAAGAGGCACCCTATTCCTTCCATTGACTTTTTTGTTAGGAGAAACATGGCCTGAAATGTGTGATTTTTATCATTATTCCTGTTCAATTTCTGTATTTTACATAATCTAAAAATTATAACTATAAAGCTAATAAATCAACAATATTACTGCAAGTAAGAAGAATTTTGAACAATCTTAAAAGAAGGTAATTTAATCAGACTACTTTTTTCACTACATTTTAAATACTCACTTCCTGTCTGTCCCAATAATAGTCTTTATCATTCCAGATAAAGCATAGGTTAAAAATAGGAAAGATGATCTTGTAACAAGCAAATTAAATTTTAGGCCCCTTTTACAGATGAGAAAAAAGGAAGCGGAAGGCTGAAGTCAGTTTTGTAAAATTATCTTCAGGCTACTTTTAAACACATATGCTCCCGTAAAATCTGGTAAACAATAATGGTTTCAGCTCTTGTGATAATTTGTGGTAAAAATGTGTGACTAGACTGTGCTAGTCTGGAAATTAGATCATATTTATAAAATAATGTTGGGGTCAAATTTCCTCAGAAAATATATTAATGGGATTTTTTGGGGGGGTGGGGTCATTTTCCCCAGAGAAAAAAAAAAAAAAAAAATGAAAGGTTTGACAAAGAAGTAATAGCATTTTTTAGACTTTCTAATAGCAGAGACAAGTTCTTGTTTGTTGTTGTTGTTGTTTTCAAATATTGCATTCTGGGGTAATTAATGATTTATCATTATTTTACTTCTCATGAAATAGACTTTTTTTTTTTTTTTTTTTTTTTTTTTTTTACCATTTCCGAGTGTCTAGGCATATAAAGTATTTCTACATGAACAATTTTATTTTTTATAAAGGACATTTTTTTTTTTTTTTTTCTGCAGTCGCTATATGACATCAAGACTTTACACGACACCTTCCTTGAACCCAAAGAAGTAGAGTTCTGGAGAGTTTCACATGGTACAGGTGCCATGATTTGAATACAGCTGGTATGGAGTCTCTAAAATGCCACAGAGAACACATCCTGCAATAACTCAACCACTCTCAGACTTTTGAATCGAAAAGAGAAATGTATGCAATCTGCCATAACAATCAGATAATGGGTGCTTGTGTGAACACACTGCTGTTGATTTAAGTATTCCAGAAAACACTTCAATTTGTGAAAGCTTTGCAGAAAAAAAAAGATGGCTTTACTGCTTTGCTGTACAAATTTAGAGAAATTATTTTAACTAGATCCCCCATCTTTTTATTATTATTATTATTATTATTATTATTTAAAAGAATAGTTTCATGAAACTGTTAGTTTCTAATCTTTTAACTAGAAACATACCTGAAAACTCTATTAATAAATTTCAAAAATTTATCATTTGCTCCTCAATAACAACATTAATTAGTTATCTGATCCAGAATAGAGAAATACTGGCAATGTAAGCAGTGTTACAAAGAATGTTAATTATGTTTACTTTTTCTTACATAAACACCAGCATAAGACTGGAAGAGATTACTCTGTACTAATACAGAGAATCTCCATAGTATATCAAGATTTTGTGAACATCATTGAAACCAATACAACAGTATTTACACAAAAATCAAAGGGAGAGGAGAAAAGAGTTGTTTCTTTAATCAGAATCTTCTCTATACCTAATTTTTTTAGAGAACAATGAGGAAGGACTTAATATTTCAGAAAAGTAATAAATTAATTTGTACCAATTGAAATATATATATGTGTGTGTGTTTTTCCAGAATGTTATGCTTTGAATAACATAATAAAACAATGTATTTTTCTTTAAATCTGAAGGAGTTTGACCCAAACTAATATTACTGAAGACAAAATAGCAAACTAAAATACACAAGGTGGAATTTTATATGTCAGTTTTGCATTAAAATGTTGATTAGCCATTTTATTAACTTAATTGACTCAAGCAATATATACACATTGTGATGAGAGATGATAAAGAAGAGGAATGGATGGCCTGAATTATTTTTACTGCAAAAATAAACGTCTAACAGGCAGCATCAATAAAATACAGATCCAACTGATAAATGTCACAATAAATAGAAACCATTTTTCAAATGTGAATGCTAAGGTAGAGTTGAAGCCAAGATATTTATTTTTAAAGCAGAGGATATTAATGCTGTGATAATTTATAAGATATTTTATTCTCTCCCTTGAGATGACATACAGTCTGACCTTGGTTAGGTTTTTTCTTTCTAAAGTCTGCCTCAGACTTAGTTAGCAATGCAATACATTCATTTTTCAAGTCTCCCTTGTATCTACATTCATAAGATATTTTATTGTTTAATTGAAAAGCTAAGCCCAAATGTGTCTTTGTATAATGGTCATTCAGCTATAAATTTTAGCTGAGGTTTCTCAACCTCAGCTTTCTGAAATGCATTTGTGTTTTACTCAGCCCTTTTGTCAGGTAACAAAGAAACAATTCTAGTTATAAAACTCCAGATCTACTTTCTAGCTTAAAACAAATTATTTCATGTCTAGGCTAAAGCTATTTCCTCACAATATTCTGGCCTCTATGGCTGCTGGTTATAATGCTTTTGTGGAGTCAACACTGAATTATGTTAAGATTAATAGAACTTAAGACTCAGGTTGACACCACCCATGATTGAATATGCACAATACCACAAGATTCCTATTCAACATAATCTCCACAGTCTAAATTGAGTCAGAGTCACAGGAGATGTCAAGATATCTAAGAAATCTGTTCTTTATACTCTAACCTAACTATAAAAGACTAGGCCAGCCTCTGGGCATTTTTATTACAAACTTTGGAAGTTAAATCCTGGTAAAGGATTTCATCAATCCAAAACAGGTTCTTCATTTTATTGAGATCATATGTAGTGAGGTTTGAGTTCATCCTAAGTACATATGGCATTATAAAGTATTTGATATGTGAAATGGAATTACCTGAACTCTCATGGATATTGTTATGAGAGTTGCTATAGAAAAAGTATAGATATCTTGAGACATCATCAATACAGCAAACACCTACCCATAACCCATTGTTTTGTTAATATGAAACTCAAGAACTTTTCTGGATCCTATTTTCCTATTCCTGGGTGTTACAGCATGAAGTCCAATAAGCTACCATTGAATTAATGCACCAATACATAAAACTGAATTAAACTGTATTTTTAAAGAGTAGTTAAATTTCTGGAAGAATTTATAGATAGCAAAAATAAAATAGAATCATAGAATCATAGAATATCCCAAGTTGGAAGGGACCCACAAGGATCATCACATCCAGCTCTTGGCACCACTCAGGTCTAAACAAAAATTCAGACTAAGAGCACAGTCTAAATGCTTCTTAAACTCCAACAGGCTTGGTGTCATTACTACATCCCTGGGGAGCCTGTTCTAGTGTGCAACAGCCCTCTTGGTGACAAACCTCTTCCTAATATACAGCCTGAACCTCCCCTGTTGCAGCTTGACACTATTACTGTGGGTCCTATCACTGGGAAATAAAGAGAACAGATTGGCACCTACCCCTCCTCACCCTCTTGTGAGGAAGCTGTAGACTGCAATGAGATCTCCCCTTAGCCTCTTCTTTTCCAGGATGAACAGGACCAGTGACCTCAGCGGCTTCTCATACATCTTCCCCTCTAGGCCCTTCACTATCTGCATAGACCTCCTCTGGACAGTCTCCAGTTTCACGTCCTTTTTGTACTGTGGTGCCCAGAACTGCACACAGTAGTCGAGGTGAGGCTGCACTAGTGCAGAATGGGACAATCACTTACCTTGACAGACTAGCAATGTTGAGCTTTATGCACTCCAGGATATGGTTGGCCCTCCTGGCTGCCAGGGCACACTGCTGGCTCATATTCAGCTTGCTGTCAACCACAACCCCCAGAACCCTCTCTGCAGGGCTGCTCTCCAGTGTCTTGTCACCCAGTTTGTACGTATAGCCAGGGTTGCCCTGTCCCAGGTGCAGGACCCGCCACTTACTCTTGTTGAACTTCATGTGGTTGGTGATTATCCAGCTCTCCAATCTGTCCAGATCTCTCTGCAAGGCCTTTCCACCCTCAAGTCAACAACTCTTCGTAGTTTAGTATCATCAGCAAATTTGTTCAAAACACCTTCTACTCCTCTACTCCTACATCCAAATCATTTATAAAAACATTGAAGAGGATTGACCCTAAAATGGAGCCTTGGGGGACCCCACTAATGACCATCTGCCGGCCTGATGTGGCCCCATTTACCACAACCCTTTGAGCTCTGCCCATCAACCAATTACTCACCCACTGTATGATGTTTTTTTTAGCTGTATGCTGGACATTTTGTCCAGTAGGATCCTATGGGAAACATATATGTTCCTGGTTAACTGACAGTTTCAGAGTTACATTTCACAAAAAGGGTTTTGAAGTTTGTGAAGTTTTATGTTCTTCCATGGCAGTGGAAATGGTTTTGCAACAGTTTGAGGATATTTTCAGCCTCCAGAAAAGGAGGATCAGGCCTTGTAAGATATACCTAAATATTAGTAGCCTGAATATGTTTTGGATGTGTTTCTTCATTCTGAAAAATCTGTTTGAACTAGGTAACAGAAGACAAGTCTATAATGAATGTAGAACAAGTAACTATGCTAGCCACTGTTAAGTGTGGATATTCTTCAATGTAGTTTGTCCTCAGAACATGCAAATTAGTATTTATCAAAGATCATATGGCACTGTCTGAAGACATGCTCATTTACATCCTTATTTTTTTTGCTTTTAAATGTTTTCTTTATAGAGAGCAAATGAATGAGACTAAAATAACTCCTCTATTAGAAGTTAGTCCAGAAAGTATCAAAATTAATTTACTTGACAAAGTGTAATAATCAGCCTTGTTGAGCTCACAGTCTCTGTTCCTCTCTTCAAAAGAGTAAAGTTTCCTAGGGCACAAGGAACTATATGACCAATACTCATGAAAAAGAAGGGTTAATTAACAAGAGCAGTGTGATTGAATGTCCATCATAAAGTTTTGGATTTGATAAAATAAATCAGGCATATACTGTACTTTATATCAATTATGATTAATAAACATTTAATTATTGTAGGAACTCTGAACATAGCTTTAGATCATCTACCCTAAGAGTAATTCTAATGACAGTAAAATTGATTCTATTAAAAGTTGATCTGCATTGTACTTAAAAACACATATTGCTTCCTGTTTCCTGTTTTTAACTGGTTCTAGGGTTTGAACTTAAATGAGAAATTCTCTGGGGTAGGAAAAATGTTTTTATTGTTTGTATGTGTACTGCATAATACAGTCAGGTCTGATCTCCCTATTTGAGGCCATAAGAAATAGCACGATACAAAACAAGGAACAATATGTTTTAAAACTCTGATTTTTTATTTGTTTTCAAGGAAACTGTAGGACATTTTGTGAATTGTATTGGTTACAAATTTTGAGGCAAAATTGTGCAAAACCAGGCTTTTCATTAATAACAACATAAGCAAATTTAAATATTTTTTCAGTTTCTGCCATCCATATGAAGTATCCAACAAAGCAAGTGTAATTCATTCACTTGTAGCAAATCTTATCATCTTGATCTATGGTGATCTACGGTTTTTACTATAAATATGTGTACTCATTAACCTTATTAAAGATATGTTGATATACTTTATTCCAAATTACATTATCATTTGTGGTTCTCTGCTAATAGGCAAATTCTGCCAGCACATATCTTAAGAAACACTGACATTCATAGATTCATTGAGCTACTTACAGATACTGATGGGTTGTCAACTAATTTAGCTAATGGGGTCTCCGAGATCTATGAAGATAGGGCTTATGCCCTAAGTAATGTAATTTATATGAAAATTAGAGTACACTAAGGGAAACGATTTAACCTTTTAAGATAATATCAAGAAATCCAACTTCTGAAAAGCATTTAATCACAGCAAATCTTACTGTGAATAAAATATTTATTTTTTTTTTAATTTCTGTTTAAGCAAAATAAGCTGAAAACAAATGATTTTCTGCAATTATGGAGATTCCAGTGCTACTGTAGTGTGAAACCACAAGGAAATCTAAATATATGAAATGGCTCATTTCAAAGAGTTTGATTTGATTAGTAAACATGCAATGTTTTGTACAGTAGCATAACCTGTGTTTCTTTGAACAACTGATAGCTGTATTATGGAAATCATCTCAAAGGAATGACAGTTTTTACAACATTTTTCAGCTAGACATGATGAGACTAGATTATTTTCCCTAGAGGAGAAACTTTTTATGTCAAGTTTCTGGAACTACTCTGTTTGTATGGGGTAGTAGAGTGGGGAAGAGTTTCTTTTCCTTTCTTCCCTGCAGAGCAGCAGATACAAATTAACTTTCTAAAGCTCTATGTATCTTTTTTTTTTTTTTTTTTTTTTTTATCTTAATACACATTCCTATGAAAAGATGACTACTGATTTTGTTTTGACAACAGGACTATATCTCTCAAATTGGGGTAAAATTTCTTCAGATTCTTTGCAGAGTTGGTAAGAAGACCATGCTTGCTCATGGTGCACATAACTTGAACTTCGATAGGTCCAAGAATGCAAAGATTTTGAATACATTTAAAAGTCTTAAAAATAAGATAATAGAAGTTAAAAAGTGGTGTCCAAGTACCCTAACAATAGGGTACTCTGAAACTCCAGGACATCTGGTGGTGCCGGCACTAACACTAATAGAATTCAGTTTGTTTGTTGTCCTGAACCTGATATATCACCTGAAATATCAGGCTGAACTGCTCTGTGTGAAGTTCTAAACTTCATTTATATACATGTATTTATTTATTTATTTATTTATTTATTTATTTATTTATTTATTTTCTGTAGATATTTTTATTCTTTACATTCTGGGCACACAGACCAGCTTCAAAACAATATTTTCAGCAGTTTGTACTCAACTTGGTTGCTTAAATTTGTTCGTGACTAAAGCTCACTAGGACTTTTGCTTACTTCAGAAAAATGGAAAATAATTTTAAGGGGACAGCAGAACAGTTATGCACTGATCCAAAGACTACTGAAACCAGCAGTTTCCATTAACTTCAGTAAGCATTCAGAGCTCTTCATAGCTATTTCTTTTCTAACTGTTGAAGAATAAAATGGTAGAAGTTTATACATTTTTGAATTGAAGTTCTAAAACAGCATTAAGTGTTCTGATGAATAATGTACAACTACTTACACGGCTGCTGAGACGATCTTTCTAAGAATTATTTGTCTGTAAATTTTCTTGAGATGAGAGCCTGAACCCAGAATCTCATTATTTTTAGTATCAGCTTTGAACTTATACAGGCTATAAAACTATTGCAAGGAATGCTTATTGTGTTTTAAAATAGAGGCAGACTCCTTTATATTTACTTTTTTGTATGGTTATTATCAAATACTTACAAACTGTCAGAAATATCTGTCCATCAATTATGTACATAATTATGCATCAATTCACTGGTTAGCTGCCAGTACCATTTTTAAAGGGTTGTCACCTAGAAAGTCATACAAATACAAACTGAGTTTCATTGCAGACTGTTTTAACCATGTCTACCTACAATTTAATTCAATTGGTGCAAATGGAAGAGAGTATGAAGGAAATGGAAAAGATTGAAAAAAAAAAAAAAAAAATCATTGAAACCATATTGCTAGTGACTATTGCAGTTCTAAAGTCAGTTTGCAAGACTAAGGTCCCCTGGTTTCCCTGATAAATCTTCATCTGATTTGTGCCATTGGTGAAATGTCTATCACTTCTACAATGTAAAAACTTAACAGGACAGAAATTAATACTGAAGCACTAACATTCATGTTATATAGGTCTGTGTATTGAGCACACACATCATTCTCAAAAGAACTAACAAATTATATTAGCTTTCTTCTTTTCTTTTTGCTTTTATTTTTAATTGAAAAATAAAGATAAAACAAAAAGTATTATTTTAGGTATTCCTAACCACAGCAAAGTTTTGGGCATAAGCACTTGAGTGATTTACGTGTGACTAGCTCTGTACAGATAAAACTTTACTAATGAATGAAACAGTGCCTCAGAACGTTCCTCAAACTCATTATGCTACTATACTATTAAACCCTTAGAATCACAATGGCACTTGTGGACCACAGCTGTACCACTGCACCAAAAGATTCCCAGGAATTGTTGGGGAATCTTTGTAGCCTAACAAATCCTAAATATATATAGAAAATGTGACATCCCTGTTTTAGAGGCTAAAACTTAATTTTATGTGACCCATGCTAGCTTCAGTGTTAGTTTCAGTGACAAAACACAATCCCAAGAATGTAAAAGTAAAAAAAAACTTAAATGCAGTCCACCCAAAGGCATCTTGAATGATGAATATAGTTGCAAACAGGAGCAAAATTCCTGTCAATACAACTTTGTTGACATATATGATGTTTCAGTAGCAAAGCACATTTGACCCAGTAAGTACTTTTTAAATATATGTATTTCATTGCTAAACTCATGTCTAATGTGTTTTCCTAAGCTTTCTCAACTACTTAATAAATTTTACTGTCTTACTACTTACTAAATTTTAACATCAATAAGTATACTTGGTTCTTAACTGCACGGAGAACAAAAAGTAAAGGGGTTTAGGAAGATACATATAGTAAGGTTTTGCTACCTTAACATTCCCTCTCCATTCTTTTTTATAAGACCTCTTTAAGTATTGAAAGGCCTCCCTGGAGCCTTCTCTTCAACAGGCTGAAAATCCCCATCTCTCTCAGCCCTTCTTTGTTTGGAAGGTGATCACCTCTGATCATCTTCCTAGCCGTCTTCCAGACCTGCCCTAACAGATCCACATCTTTCTTGTGCTGGGGGCTTCAGACCTGGATGCAGTACTTCAGGTGGGATCTCAAAAGAGCAAAGCAGAGGGTAACCATCACCTCCCTCAACCTGCTTGTCATGACTGCGTTGGTGCAGCCCAGGATGCAGTTGTCTTTCTGGGCTGCAAGTGCACACTGCTGGCTCATATTGAGCTTTTCATCCACCAGAACTCCCAAATCCTTCCCTGCCAGGCTGTTCTCCCAGTCTGTCTTCCTGTCTGGGTTTGCCCTGGCCCAGGTACAGCACCTTGCACTTGGGCTTACTGAACCTCATGCAGTTCACATGGGCCCACTTCTCCAGTCTGTCCAGGTCTCTTTGAATGGAATCTCTTCTTTCTTAGGTATCAACTGCACCACTCAGCTTGGTATCATCCACAGATTTGCTAAGGGTACACTCAGTCCAATTATCTATGTCATTGATGAAGCCCCAGTTCCAAGAGAAACGCCTGAGGGATACCACTCATCAATGGCCTCCACCTGGTCATAGAACCTTTGACCACTACTCTCTGGGTGTGGCCTTCAAGACGATTCCTTATCCACCAGATGGTCCATATCTTTCCAATTTAGAGATTATGATGTCATGTGAGACTGTGTCAAAAGCCTTACAGAACCAAATAGATTACATCAGTTGGTCTTCCCTTGTTGACTGATGATGCAGTCACTCCATCATAGAAAGCCACCAATTCTGTCAGGCAGGATTTGCCCTTGGTGAAGCCATGCTGGCAGTCCCAGATCCCTTCCGTGTCCTGTATGTGCCTTAACATTTCTTCCAGGAGGATCCATTCCATGATCTTGCCAAGCACAGATGTGAGGCTTCACCAGGTCTTCCTTCTACCCTTTTTAAAAATGACAGTGATGTTTCTCTTTTTCCAGTCACAGGGGACTCCACCTGACTTCCATGATTTTCAAATGATTCTATATACATCCTCTTTCTCTGAAAGCATTATGAAATATTGCTACACTACCAGTGGTCAAATATATAAAATAATTTCTGTCTGTTACTGATTTTTCCTTTTCCACATTACTATCTACCACTAAAAAAAAATTGTAATCTTCATAACTCATAGTACCTGTGAAATACAAAGCATGGAAAGAAGATTATTAATGGCTATGTTCAACTTTTTATATTGTATTCAGGTGGTTATAGCTAAAATTTCTATCTAATTAATCTAATAGTGGGTAATGGCTTTCAGTCTACTAAATATAAATGACTAAACACAAATGGCATGTCAATTATTGAAAATTCAGGTTATTTTAAATATCAGTACATTTCCAGAATCTTATTTAACTTCATGATCATTTAATTCATCATCTGTATGCCAAAAGAGTAATATCAGCTTTATACAAATAACCATAGACATTATGTCTCCAGTGTTGTTCTGTTTTACCAAAAGTTGTCATAGGTCATACATTATCATTAGCTTAATATTGACAAGTTATTATTTATGTCTCCTACTGCAGTAGCCAAATCTATGTTCTCTGTTAAGATATGAGTATTTTATAGGAACAGTTACTACTTCTTTTTAACTATAGTTGACTTGAGAAAGCACCTCATGCCTTAAACTGAAATGTTACAGTTTCTTTTTCTACTTACGTAGAGTTACTCAGAAGTAGTAGCAGAACCTTTGACAGTTCTTCTAATGCAGTGTATGCACTAATGGATAGCAATCTAGATAATTCAGCCTCACTAGTGGAGTGTGCAAGGAAATATCCTTATCCAATTTCTTTTCATCTGTGTCATGCAAGCTGTGTTAGATGAAAGAGTGGCAACAGCTTTAGATTCATTATTCAGGCAAAACAAGTCCCATAAGCATCTAACAAGGTTCAGGACAAGCCTAGTTTGCTGATTTTATTGCTCTTCCAGAGGATACCTTTAACTGTGCACGGTACTTTCAAATACTTGATAAAAACGCAATGAGGGTGAGGCATTAGGCCAGTGTGTTTTAGAATTGTCATAGTAAATGGTGATAGTACTCCATAGTTCCATTTGAACAATGAATGGTTTGTATCTTCTCTACTGTCACTGTTCTCATTCAATAAAAGTCATCTTCATTGTTTTTTGTTTTTTGTTGTGTTTTGTTTTGTTTTGTTTTTCTTGAAAAATACAGCGTATGCCATTCTCAAATGGATGTCTTTGGTTGTTTTTAACAGAATCACAGAATAGTCTAGGTTGGAAGAGACCTCCAAGATCACCGAGTCCAACCTCTGACCTAACGCTAACAAATCTTCCACTAAACCATATCCCTCAGCTCTACATCTAAACGTCTTTTAAAGACCTCCAGGGATGGTCTCAAACACTTCCCTGGGCAGCCTATTCCAGTGACTAACAACCCGTTCAGTAAAGAAGTTCTTCCTAATATCCAACCTAAACCTCCCCTGGCACAACTTTAGCCCATTCCCCCTCATCCTGTCACCAGGCACGTGGGAGAATAGACCAGCCGCCACCTCACTACAGCCTCCCTTCAGGTACCTGTAGAGTGCGATAAGGTCTCCCCTGAGCCTCCTCTTCTCCAGGCTAAACAGTCCCAGTTCCCTCAGCTGCTCCTCATAAGACTTGTTCTCCAGACCCTTCACCAGCTTCGTAGCCCTTCTCTGGACTCGCTCGAGCACCTCCATGTCCTTCTTGTAGCGAGGGGCCCAAAACTGAACACAGTACTCGAGGTGTGGCCTCACCAGAGCTGAGTACAGGGGGACAAATAGTTCCCTGGACCTGCTGGCTGCACTGTTTCTTATACAAGCCAGATGCTGTTGGCCTTCTTGGCTGCCTGAGCACACTGCTGGCTCATATTCAGCTGACTATCAACCACTACTCCCAGGTCCTTCTCTGCCAGGCAGCTTTCTAACCACACATCTCCCAGCCTGTAGCTCTGTTTGGGGTTGTTGTGCCCCAGGTGCAGGACCCGGCACTTGGTCTTGTTGAACTTCATACCGTTGTCCTCAGCCCATCAGTCCAGCCTATCCAGATCCTCCTGCAGAGCCTTCCTGCCCTCGAGCAGATCGACACACGTATCTAACTTGGTGTTGTCTGCAAACTTGCTAAAGGTGCACTCGATCCCCTCGTCTAGATCATCGATAAAGATGTTAAAGAGGACTGGTCTCAGTACCGAGCCCTGGGGGACTCCACTAGTGACCATCCTCCAACTGGATTTGACTCCATTCACCACAACTCTCTGGGCCCGGCCATCCAGACAGCTCTTCACCCAACGAAGTGTATGCCAGTCCAAGCCAGGAGCAGCCGGTTTCCTGAGGAGAATGCTGTGGGAAACGGTGTCAAATGCCTTACTGAAGTCAAGGTAGACCATGTCCACAGCCTTTTCCTCATCCACTAAGCGTGTCACCTTGTCATAGAAGGAGATCAGGTTCGTCAAGCAGGACCTGCCCTTCATAAACCCATGCTGACTAGGCCTGATCGCCTGCTTTCCCTGCAACTGCCGCATGATGACACCCAAGATAATCTGCTCCATGAGCTTCCCTGGCACTGAGGTCAAACTAACAGGCCTATAGTTCCCCGGGTCTACCCTCCGGCCCTTCTTGTAGATGGGTGTCATGTTTGCTAGCTGCCAGTCAAGTGGGACCTCCCCTGATAGCCAGGACTGCCGATAAATGATGGAAAGCGGCTTGGCCAGCTCCTCCGCAAGTTCTCTCAGTACCCTTGGGTGGATCCCATCTGGCCCCATCAACTTGCATACATCCAAATGCTGTAGCAGGTCACCAACCATTTTCTCGTGGATTGTGGGGGCAACATTCTGCTCCCCATCCCCTTCCACCAGCTCAGGGTACTGGGGGTCCAGAAAACAACTGGTTTTGCTGCTATAGACTGAGGCAAAGAAGGCATTAAGCACCTCAGCTTTTTCTTCATCTCTGATTACTAAGTTTCCCCCTGCATCCAGTAAAGGGTGGAGATTCTCCTTAGTCCTCCTTTTTGTGTTGATGTATTTCTAAAAACATTTTTTGTCATCCTTAACAGCAGTGGCCAGATTGAGCTCCAGATGAGCTTTGGCCTTTCTGATTTTGTCCCTGCACCGCCTCGCAGCATCCTTGTAGTCCCCCTGAGTGGCCCGCCCTCTTTTCCAAAGATTATAAACCCTCTTTTTTCTCCTAAGCTCGAGCCACAGCTCTCTGCTCAGCCAGGCCGGTCTTCTTCCACGCCGGCTCATCTTTGGGCATGTGGGGACAGACCACTCCTGAGCCATTAAGATTTCTTTCTTGAAGAGCGCCCAGCCTTCCTGGGCTCCTCTGTCTTTCAGTACCGCCTCCCAAGGGACTCTGCCAACCAGTGTCTTGAAAAGCTCAAAGTCAGCCCTCCGGAAGTCCAAGACAGCGGTTTTACTGATCCCCTTCCTGACTTCGCCAAGTATCGAGAACTCTACCATTTTGTGGTCACTCTGCCCAAGACAGCCCCCAACCATCACATCTCCCACCAGTCCTTCTCTGTTAGTGAACAGAAGGTCTAGCGGGGCACCTCCCCTGGTAGGCTCACCAACCAGCTGCATCAGGAAGCTATCTTCCACTTTCTCCAGAAACCTCCTAGACTGCTTTCTCTGGGTGGTGTTGTGCTTCCAGGATAAGTCTGGGCAGTTAAAGTCCCCCACAAGAACAAGCACTGATGATTTCACAACTTCTGCCATCTGCCTGTAGAACTTTTCATCTGTCCCCTCATCCTGGTTTGGCAGTCTATAACAGACCCCAATCAGAATGCTTGCCTTGTTGGCCTTTCCGCTGATCCTAACCCATAGCGACTCCACCTTGTCATTCCCAGCCTCAAGTTCGACGACGTCAAAACACTCTCTAATATAGAGAGCAACTCCACCACCCCTTCTGTGCTGCCTGTCCCTTCTGAAGAGCCTATAGCCAGACATTGCAGCACTCCAGTCATGAGAGTGGTCCCACCACGTTTCCGTGATGGCAACCAAGTCATAGCCTGCGTGCTGCGCAATGGCTTCCAGGTCCTCCTGCTTGTTGCCCATGCTGCGTGCATTAGTGTAAATGCACTTCAGCTGGGCCTTATCCTTCTCCCCCAGCCTTGCCACTGTTCCCCCTGGCACACCTCCAACAAGCTTTGTTTCATCCCCGTCCCCCTTCTTACCTAGTTTAAAGCCCTCTCAATGAGCCCTGCCAGCTCCTGGGCCATTTTCCCCTTGCGGACATTTGGGACCCATCTGTGGCCATCAGGCCAGGTGCCGAGTAGAGTGCCCTATGGTCAAAGAACCCAAAACCTCTGTGTTGGAACCAGCCTCTGAGCCACGTGTTTATCAGGTGGGCTTTCTGTGTCCTCTCTGAACCCTTCCCTGCCACTGTAGGAATGGACAAAAACACGACCTGTACTCCCGCTCCGTCCACTAACCGTCCCAGCCCCCTGAAGTCACGTTTGATAGCCTTCAGACTTCTCTCATCAGTGGTATCACTGCCAGCCTGGACTATCAGTAGCGGGTAGTAATCAGAGGGGCGAACCAGGTTGGGAAGCTTTCTGGCAATATCCCTGACCCTGACCCCAGGGAGGCAGCAGACTTCCCTATGGGTAAGGTCAGGCCGACAGATAGGGCCCTCCGTTCCCCTGAGTAGGGAGTCACCCACCACGATCACCCTTCTCTCCTTCTTGGTGGGAGCAGTCTTGAGGCGTGGAGCAGACTTCCTTGCTCTGGGCTTCCTTGTTAACTTTTCTGTCACACCCTCATCCACCGCACTCTCGAGCTCCAGGGCCTCAAACCTGTTGCATAAGGGCACCTGGGAAGGTGGGGCAGGCGGTGGGGGGAGTTTCCTGCAGCGCTGAGCAGGGACCTGTCTCCACTCCTCCTCAACTCCTAGGTCCCCTCTCTCTGCCCGACAATGACCGGGCAGGGGGTCCACCCCCATTAGGGGAGTCTCACCCCGGTGCTTCTCCTTCAGGCCTTGCAGGGAGTTGCTCCACCAGTCTATCTCCCACTCGCACTCCCTGATGGCCCTCAACCTGTCCACCTCCTCCTTGAGCTCTGCCACCAGGCAGACCAGGTCATCCACCTGCTTGCACCTCACACACACGGTATCTCTGCCTCCCTCAGATGGCAGCAGCAGGCTCTGGCACTCCCTGCATCCAGAGACCTGAACTGCCACATTTCTGAGCGGGCAGTCTCTCTGGGTGGTTACAGACCACCTAGCGCGAGCTCTCTGCCTAGCAAGGACCATAGTGGCCTAGCTAGTGGTCGAAAGCCGTCGGTTGAGGTGTTCTTGGGAGCGGGGGATCTCTCTGCCCTCCCTGCCTGCGCGAACTGCCGTGCAAACTGATGCACCCCGCCTGTCCTGGTCGCCGCGCTCCCTAGGGGCTGCTTTTGAATGGCCGGGGAGGGGGCGCTGCTGGCTCCGCCTACGCCTAAGCCTATTTATTGGGATTGAAAAACATACTGGGAAATACTGTAGTGAAAGTATATCTTTTTGTATTGAATGGAAGTATATCATCTTGGCCATGCAGGAGATCCCATCACTGTGTGCCAGTGGAGACACTTTCTACTGAAACAGTTTGCACAAAAAAAAAAAAAAAAAAAAAAAATCAAACACAAATCAAACTCATGACTAGTTATGAGAAGTGTTATTCTTTTATTATCCTTTGGATATGTATAACAATAGATGTTATTAGCAATTTCCACTGTAAACAATTTCCAATTGTAAAAATAAAGTCAAATTTTAACACCTTTTTTTCAGTGTATGTTAAATTAGCACACATACAGACACTTAAACATATATCTTAAATCCTTCACTTTTCAAAGTCCAAATTATATGGTTGTTGTTTTGTTGTTGTTGTTGTTGTTGCTGTTATTGTTTGTTTGGTTGGTTGTTGTTTTTTTCTGGAGTTTCTAACTTTTCAGTAAAATGTCTCCAGGTTCACTTATGAACCCTTCCTTTAGGAAAATACAGTGTAATATAGTGTGCCATCTTCTTTTGTTTATTTAAAGGCCATCAAACACAATGTCACTGAAGAGAAAAACAACTTGCTTATTCTGGAAACAAACAAAATATCACTTGGGTGAAAATGATTTTATTGCTTCTTTTGCCAAATTATTCTAAACTGAGAAGTCAAATTCCATCAGTTCTGCATGAAATATCATACACGTGGGATGACAATATTAATCTCGGACTCAAGATTATGATGCTGGTCTCCTCCTGTTTGAAATGATAAAATTTAACTTTAAACCAATTACTGAACATGTATGTAATTTTTGTAGGTAGTAACCCATTTTCTAGTTAATTTCATGGGCCTCAGACTAGAAGCTGGAGGGCATGACAAGAGACAGCATAGCTAGAATAATCACAGAATTGCAGAATCACAGAACTGTAGGGGGTTGGAAGGGACCTCGAAAAATCATTGGGTCCAACCCCCATGCCAAAGCAGGTTCCTTAGAGCAGGCTGCCCAGGTAGGCGTCCAGATGGGCCTTGAATATCTCCAGAGAAGGAGACCCCACAACCTTCCTGGGCAACCTGTTTCAGTGCTCTGTCACTCTCACCTTGAAGAAGTTCTTTTGCATAATATCCTGCAGTTGGTTTTCTAAAGCAATGACAAATTTGTGAAAGTTCAGTTATCACTACTGCAGAATTAAGGAGTCTTTTAGAGACCTTAAAACTATTGTCAAAATAATCAATCTTCAAATGTCATAAAATCTCTACAGCCACTTATCCCCATAACTTCCCATATCAGACTATATTGAGGGTGCATCATAAAACTTATAATTTTAAAAAATATTTATCAGTTAATGAGCCTTCTTGTGAAATATGACTTTCATTTGGATTTGAATGAAAGTTTATTCAAAGGGTTTCTAAAGCAGTATCCCGGTTTTTGTTTTATCTAGAAAACTCCTATTGCTCAGAATTTTATGACATCAAAAAATGCATACCAAACATTACCTACATTTTCAAAAAATTAAATGTTGTTGCATAGTGTATTTTGAAGATTTTCAGTGTTATTCCAGTTAGTCTATGAAATTAACATCACTATCACACTGTATCTTTGTCATTTTTGCTAGTGAGACTCCACTTTCTCACAAGTTTTCAGTACTGTTGCATTAAAGGGGTGTAGTCTATTAGCCATTCTAAGTCTCTTCAGGGTACTGAACTATCATGATTATGGATTCACAAATAATGTAGCACACCCTCACTCTAGTCAAATTCCATGAACTACCATGGTCACACTTAAAGAGTTTGGTCACGTTCAATGAGAACTATCACAGACTATCACAGACTTCTTAAAATTTCTATTCTTTAACATACAAAATTTCTTACAGAAAATCCCAGATCAGTACTTTTGTTAGATCAAGCTGTATTTCCCTCATGATGTCTCTAACTTAGGGAGACATCAGAGGAGTACTGTGATGTCATAAATAATGTTTATATTTTGTTATATATGTAACATGGACATCTCTCTTTTATATAATCATAAATATTGCATACTTTTCATTCTATGGTACAGGATTGTTTCATAAGAATTTAGTTCTCTACAGATGATCATCTTCTTGACTGCTTAATACTTTCTCAGTATTTTTTTTTATAGATGCATACTGTCAAATCTACAGTGTTTAATATTTGTTCCTACGTTCCAAAAGTTTATTTATCACAATGATCCAGTGATCCAGTTTTAGAAGATCAGGAAAGCCTGCTTGTTATCTCTGTTGAAATACACTTGTACTAACACATTTTTCACTATCCTAGAAAATATGTCATTATATAAAAGGAAAGAAGAGGTAATAATCATCATACAGGTGCTCTCTCCACTGAACTGCTGATAAAATTCTTCTGATCACCTTAGGTTGTTAGCTTTCACTGTTATATCCTGTCCTTCGATTTTGAGAGAGAACAGCTTCCACCACCTTGAAAAGAGATACATTTCCTTTACTTTTGCTACCATAAAACTATCTCAGTTCCTTCTGGAACTTTTTCTGATTGCTCCCATGATCCTTATATGGCATCCTGCATAGTTCATTGTATTTCAGACATTCACAGGTGGACTGCAGATGCTTAACTATCTTCAGAATAAAATTCAAGCCTCTTCAGAGGTAAAATGACAGTCCAATGTTCTGATTAAACCTTTTATTGAAAGCTTGCTTGAAACTTCAGTCTTGCACATATTTTTCAGCACTAGTGGAACACCTATTAAAAAGTCATCTTGAACACATGGTAAATGAGTCAGCTTTTCTCCTGTCCTGTTGAAAGGGTGTACCCACCTACAATGACGAATTCTTGCAGTCTCTGAGGTTTCTAACTCATTGAGCCTGGAGTGTTTGCTTTATATAAAAGATCCTCAATGTGGTAGAAAGATAGTAAGGTTCGTCTGTTAGAATTGTTGATGTATGACGGTCAAGAATAGAAGGAAAAAGGTATGACTGATGGTCAGGAAAAAAGCAACATTTTCATAAAATGTATGACTAATTTCACTTGCTGCTTCTAATTTTACTTTCTAATAGATTTGAAATAATTTGGGAAAACAAATAGGTTTCTTTATATTGAGATCAGATGACTTTGTCAAAAAAGGTTTTGTTTTTTAGCTGAAACTTTCAGCTAGAAAGGGTGCTCATAAATAATGATAAAGTATTCAAGACTGTCTAAAGAAAAATTGACCAACCAATTAAAATATTTATTTTAAAAAATATACATTATTTTATTATAACAAATAATATTATTGACCAATATTGATCAATATAAATATTGACCACTTCACTTAGGGTACCTTATTTGTTCTAAAGATATGTCTTGCTTTTCCATTAGAATACATTATTGTCCAAATACACACTTTAATTGCTTATAAAAATGAAATGAGAGATTTGTCTGAGAACTACTGTCTAGTGCCTTTGGAAAACAAAGACAATAACAAAACAAAACAGTCAAACAAGCTATAACAACAACAAACAGCACTTGTAGCAACTGCTTTATTAATTAAAAAATCACTTTCCTTATCTTGCCTTATCAAAGTAGTCAATAAATATTAACCTTTAAAATATTACAATAAATGACAAATACAATGGCATGAGACACCTATTATAAAAAATAGCTGAACTAAAGTAAAATCATTATTACTATTATTATTGGAGATAAATAATGACTACTCTGTTTTTAGCTTTCTATTACCTGATCTGATAAGCTATGACCCTTGATTTACTACATAAAATTCAAATCCATCAAAATACTCCTAACTCTATAAATATATATCTACAGAACATCAACCCATGACAGAAATAAATGAAATCCAAGCAACGTCGAGCATAGAATTAAGATGTATAAATCTTTCTGGTCAAGTGTGATTGCTGCTTTTGATAAAATTACAGGATTAGTGGATTCAGAAAACATGGCAGATGCAATACATTTAGATTTTAGTGAAGCACTTGAAATGCTGTTCTCTGAAGCCACATAAAATTAATCCAAATTAGTTCAGACAAGAACACTACCACAAAGCATGAAAACAAAACAAAACAAAACAAAAAAGGCTGGAGACTCATAAAGAATCATGATAATCATTGAAGCTTTGCTTTGGAGAAGCTTCTGAAAAGAATGATAAGGTCTGCTCCCCTTTTATTTCATGTTTTTTACCTATTGTGTGGTGATACCAAAGGCATATGCTTAAAATGTTCAAGTATGTACTTTCTATTTGGAACTTGGTTCCAGGTTGGAGAATTTGGAGCTCAAATTTGGAAATTGAATCTGTGGAGAGTCTTTTTCTTTTTTTCTTTTTTTTTTTTTTTTTTTTCAGGAAGATTCATAGTCATGAAGGGCGAGCAGTTAAAAGAAAGTCTCCATTGGTTTTCCTACTAATTTTAATGGGAGTAATATTTTTCTTTAATTTAGATAGTGCTTAAATCCTTTTACTCATTCATATGTTCCCACCACAACACAGTAGTCATAGACGGCTCTACACACAAAAGACAACGATATGTGCAATTATTGTACATGATACACTGATAGAAACAAAGAAATTATGAAAATAAATAAAAGACTGGATATCTGCATGAATTATTCTAGTCCACTACTCCACTAGTCCACAGAAATATTGAGAAGAGAATAGTCTATTAGGTCTTTCCTATTTCTGTAAACTAAATAACAATATATGTATTTTTATACATATTTTATTTTGTCTATTTCTATGTAGTAAATAGAATATAGATTTATTCCATTTATATAATGTAATTCACCATCCCCTACTTTTTTTTTTTTTTTTTTTTTCCCAGTTTATCCCTTGTTTTGTCTCACTAAAATGAAATGAGATCTTATAGATTTTGGGGAAATTCTGTATGGTTAGTCAACATGTTTTAAAATAAATAAATAAAAGGGCTTTTAAGCTTCTGAGCCTGTGGAAAGCTTAGTTAAATTGAATGGGGAAATTAAATTGAAAAGGAAAAAAAAATAATAATAAGGTGTTAGGAAAGGAAAACAAATCAGTCAGGGAAACTGCTGAAGTAAGAATTAAAACCTATTTTCAGGAAATCAAAGCAAGGTTTTTCATAATCATGCTGTGGATTTCCTTCTGGTAGTTCTTCCCACAAATGTCTTCTACAGAAATCTGTCACATAAGGAAGATGCTTCTCTAGTGGAAGGATAGACACTATTCCCACTGTGGGATTGACTGTGCAAATAAGCTTCCATAAACTGAAAGATTTACCTGCATGGAGAAATTTACAAACATAAAGCTGGCAGAATAATTAGTTCACTTCAGACTATCCTGATATGACTCTCAACTGTCAAAATTATTTTGGAACAAAACTGCTTTTATTATTGAGAAGTAACGTAATTAATCTTGAGGACAGCTGGATTTACTCAGTGACTGACTGTCCATGTGAGGGAGTTATATAAGTATAGCTTGAGTAAAATAAGTTGATTGCTGTAGCTATGCCAGGAAGATACCACACATAAATAGACATTTATTGCAGAATATAAAGATAATACTTGTCCTTTTTCCAATGTGTAAATTTTTGAGAATGAAAAAAGAAAAATTAAACCCCTGAGAAAAGATATTTTTTATTATTATTTTTAAAGAAATATAGTCATTGGAAGTTTTCACCATATATCCTATGAATAACAGTTAAACTAGTGATGTTCTTTGACCTGTGAAACAGAAAGCTGACAGAGATCATGCTAACATTTTGTATTTAAAAGTAGTACCTTTTATTAGGTTAAGCTGTAAGCTTAAAAGAAATGAACAAGATCTGACAAGAAGTGGCAAAATCCAAGCTAAATGCTGGTTAAAGACAGATTCTCTTAATAACCACTTATTATGTTAATAAGGCCACTGGAGAAAATAGTCCTTAGATGTTAGTGGTAGGGTGATTTGGCTGTGAGACGGGGGAGGTGATCATTTTGTGTCTTTTGTAATAGGCAAACTCTGGGTGAAGCAGGTGCTCACATAGCTAGGTATGAAGGTAGCAAATGTCAATTCATACTTGAATGGATTCTAAGGCATTTTATTAAAGCAATATTAAAGTATTCTTACTTTATTTTTCTGTTTGTACTAGCTCTGTCCAGTTTTTTGTTTGCTTTTCAGTTTCCATGCAAAGTTAGTCTATGGAACTGACTTTTAAAAAATGTATAGGAATTAAAAAGATTTATATTATATATTAGGAAGAAATTCTTTACTCTCAGGTTGATGAGGCATTAGAATGTGTTGCCTAGAGAAGCTGTGGATGCTCCATCTCATGGAAGGTGTGCATGGTGTATGGGGGGTGTGTGTGTGGGGGCGGGGGGGGGCAGGGATTATATGATCCTGAAGGTCCCTTCCAATCCAAACCATTCTATGATTCTATGATTCTCCATTTGTCTGACCCCTTTTAAGGACATTTTTACTTTTATAGTCTGTTTATTCCTGTACAATATGTCCATGATCTTACTTGCGGGGCGGCGGGGGGGGGGGGGGAGGGAGGGGGCAGGGGGGGATGTGAGGGATGAGTGATTTCTATTGTTGGATGTTCAAAGTCCCCTAAATGTATATTATCAGCATAGATTAAGGATCAAACAGACAGAAAATAAGAGGAAAAGTAAAGTAGGCATTAAGGAACATATATGTAATATTTTTTGTGTCATAAAACTGGTAATGAAAAGCACTTATCTGTTATCTTCTAAAGTATTTTGATTATTGTCGTGTAGCAAGCTACACTGTTACTCAAATGAAACACTAATGGATGCAAACTCATTTTTCATTTTCTTAAATGACTATTTTATGTATTTAATGCATTTTAGGGTTCAACATTTGTCCTCTGAGACTTTTATATCATTTTGAAATATACTAGAACTATCCTGTGGGATTTGCCCTTGTATTTGGAGGGTAAAAGTGAGCTACATGGTAGTTCAGAAGCAATTTATAAGTACACAGTTGGCCAGACATCTGATGCCAATAAATCTTTCTCCCAAAGACTGTCAACACTTTCTTTTTTTTTTTTTTTTTTTAAAAAAAAAAAAAAACTTTTTTATTGGTGTATATAATATGTACATAGTTTAAAACTTTAGAAACATAAAAATGTGTCTCATATATTAAATCTGTGATACAAAAAAAAAAAAAAAAAAAAAACTTTTGTTTTGTGATAATTCAATAGTACCTTGCTACTGTCAGCTATAATATATTATTCAGAATATTGACTCTTCTGTTGCTCTTGTTTGTAAATTTTCTAGATGAAAACTGTAACCGACCTGTGCAGCAGTGTAACGAAAGCCATGCAATTACTGGCTTTTTTGTAACCATTCTTGATAAAGGGAGTGCATTATGAACTTGAGAAGAACTTGTAACTTCAAAATATATTAAAAACTTAAGGATATGGTATTATGTTTTGTGCAAAAATATATCACAATGAACTTGGTCTGTAGAGAGTTGGAAAATCAAGGTAATTATTATTAATGAGCTTAAATACATTGAGACTTCAAATTGCATCTTTTGGTCAGTAAGGATCTATTTCAGAAATGCAATCAGCCTTAGCAGGGTGTTGTGGACTGCATCACCTGTGTAGAATAACTTTTGTCTCAGTATTATAAAAGGTGATTACAGTAATTGTGTTCCTAAGTGGTATGCCTAAAATTAAGTGAAATGAGTTTAGATCAAAGAAAGAGTTTCTAATACAGGGACAGTTTTCTTCATTTCTACATATTTTCATAAAATAAAAGGAGAAATAAAAGTAAGAAATTGAAAGTAACTTTTCCTTCCTTCTGTGCTTGTAATATAAAGGGAGCATAGTTCTGGCATTATGCAATATATAATTATGTGGTCCAGACTGTGTTAGTGGGATAGGGGTTGTCTGGGTAATAACTCAATTTCTATGAAAATCCAACCATTATGGAGCTACACCACCAGCTGTGGTTATGATCCAAAACTTTTAATTAGCCTTTTGGGTTCCTCTCCAGGAAAGTACTCAAAAATGTGGGTAGCTTTAAGCACAGGGTTGCAAAAGTGATTTCATTGGGATTCTTGATGAACTTGAACCCTAGTCACTTATAATGAAAGAAAACTTGAGCCTAATATAAACGAAATGTGTGGTTATATTGCTAACAAAATAAAACTGTATTTATTTACCATCCAATAGAATCCATCTATTTAAGGGAAAAGAAATAGTACTATATATATTTTCCTACTAAAACCATTTTCCAAATATCTGTGAAACGTAACATGGACCACAGGATTATCTAATAAAAATCATTAGAATTCATGTATTCAATTTATGTGAAATTCCATTTTCTAATCCTTCATTATAACCACATTGACAAATGTTGAAAAAAAAGCAAAACAAAACAAAATCACTTTTTACTTCTCTGTAAATAACCTGCAAAACCTAAGATTTCCTTAAATAAGTTCAACTTTTTCTATTACACTCAAGCTCTGCTATACATACGTAGGAAGAAACCTCACTAAGTGATATATCTTTCATCTACCTTCAAAACAGATGACTTTTTAAATTAAATAGCCGTTTCACACAGCACAATATGGTTACAGGTTTCCCTTCCCTAAGCAAGCACTTACACGTAACCTCACAAATGTCAGGGCTTAATTTAAAAGAAGTTAATACAATCTTGTCATTGAACCATTCTGCTTGTCAAGGAGATGGGACTAAATGTTTGTCTTTGTGAAGAAACCTAAAGGTAATTTGTGAAAATAGCCCACTGTTCAAAAGCATAAATCCAGATGTTATTACCAAATATTCCATGTGAGATTCAAAGATTAGCAACAGTTGTATTTTGATTTTTCAGTGACTTGAACAAAATTCAAGAAACCACTTAGAAAAAAAAAAAAAAAAAAAACTTTATAAATAGGCATCAACCGAGCAAGTGGGGTGCAACTGTGTTGGGGAGTAAGCTCTCTGGGCTGATTACCAGGGCTTTAAACTAGGTTTGATGGGGGAAGGGAGGGGAGCTAAAAGTGACACAGAAGGGCTGGGAGAAGTCGTCACTACTGTCACTGTTGAAGACGGGGAAAAACTTCTGAGCTCTCCCATAGGATTGTCTGAGAGCTCCTCAGAGAAGGTGGCATTCCTGATGCCCCGTCCAGTATCTTCTTCTTGCATCCCCCCAGGGGTAACTGCACCTGCTGCTTCCCTAAAGTGCCTGTACACCAATGCGTGGAGCATGGGAAATAAAGAGGATGAGCTTGAGATCTGTGTTCAGTCACAGGACCACGATCTCATTGCGATCACAGAGATGTGGTGGGACAGCTCACATGACTGGAATGCTGTCATGGAGGGCTATGTCCTCTTTAGGAAAGACAGGCTGGGGAAGCGAGGGGGTGGGGTTGCCCTTTATGTGAGGGAGCAATTAGAGTGTACCCAGCTCCACCTGGGGGAGGGTGAAGGACAAGTGGAGAGCTTGTGGGTGAGAATTAAGGGGTGGGTTGGTATGGGAGACATGGTGGTGGGGGTCTACTACAGGTCACCAGAACAGGAGGAGGAGGTCGATGAGGCCTTCTGTGAGCAGCTGCTAGTAGCCTCACGATCATGGACGCTGGTCCTCATGGGGGACTTAAATTACCCAGACATCTGCTGGGTAAGCAACTCGGCCAGGCATGCGCAGTCCAGATGGTTCCTACAATATGTTGAAGACAATTTTCTGACACAGGTGGTGGAGGAGCTGACGAGGTGGGGGGTGCTCCTGGACCTTGTTCTTACCAACAGGGATGGCCTTGTTAGGGATGTGAAGGTTGGGGGCAGCCTGGGATGCAGCGACCATGGTGGAGTTCCAGATGGAACTAGGCAGAGGAAGTAAGGCTAAAAGCAGGATTGCTACCCTGGACTTTTGAAGAGTCAACTTTGACCTCTTCCAGGACCTGCTTGGGAGTATCTCATGGGCTAGGTTGCTTGAGGGCAAGGGTGCTTGTGAGAGCTGGGTTACGTTTAGGCAACACTCCTTCCATGCTCAGGATCAGTGCACCCCAAAGAGTAGGAAATCGGGGAAGGGGGGCAGGAAACCTGTGTGGATGAGCAAGGAGCTCATTGATAAGATCAAAAGGAAGATGAAGGTTTATGAAATGTGGAAAAAGGGCCTGTCCTCTTGGGAGGAGTATAGACGTGTTGTCAGGGCCTGCAGGGACGCGACGAGGAAGGCTAAAGCCCACCTAGAGATGATGCTTGCTAAAGAAATAAAGGATAATAAGAAGGTTTTTTTTCAAGTATGTAAACAACAAAAGGAAGACTAGGGATAATGTGGGTCCCTTGCTTAAGGAGGGTGGGGTCCTGGTCATGGAAGACTCTGAGAAGGTGGAGATACTGAATGCTTTCTTTGCTTCAGTCTTTGCTTCAGGGACACTCCCCTGGGACTCCTCACCCCTGGCAAGAGGACAAACGGTCTGGGAAATGGAGGGCTCCCCGCTGGTAGACGTGAGAGTGGTTCGGGAGTGTCTGAGTGAGTTCAACGCACACAAATCCATGGGTCCCAATGGGATTCATCCATGTGTGCTAAGGGAGCTGGCAGAGGTGATCACTGAACCACTCTCTATCATCCTGGAGAATGGGTGGGGTGCCTGAAGACTGGAGGATAGCCAATGTCACTCCGGTCTTCAAGAAGGGCAGGAAGGAGGATCCGGGAAACTACTGGCCAGTCAGTCTCACCTGTGTCCCTGGAAAGGTGTTGGAACAGCTTGTTCTGGATGCCATCTCCAAGCAATTGCAAGAGAAGAATGTTATGAGGAGTAGTCAGCATGGATTCACCAAGGGGAAATTGTGCTCGACCAACCTCGTTGCCTTCTATGATGACATCACCAGCTGGGTAGATGGGGGGAGAGCAGTGAATGTCATCTACTTTGACTTTAGCAAGGCTTTCAATACTTTCTCCCATGACATCCTGCTAGCAAAGCTGAGAAAGTGTGGGATAGACGAGTGGACAGTAAGGTGGGTTGAGAACTGTCTGACTGGCTGAGCTCAGAGGGTGGTGATCGGCAGAGCAGAGTCTGGCTGGAGATCTGTGACTAGCGGTGTTCCCCAGGGGTCAGTGCTGGGTCCGGTCTTGTTCAACATCTTCATCAACGACCTTGATCAGGGAATAGTGTCTGCCCTCAGCAAGTACTCTGACGACACAAAGCTGGGTGGAGTGGCTGACATGCCAGAAGGCTGTGCTTCCATTCAGCGAGACCTGGACCAGCTGGAGAGATGGGTAGGAAGAAACCAGATGCGGTTTAATAAGAGCAAGTGTAGAGTCCTGCACCTGGGAAGGAACAACTGGAAGTATCAGTACAGGCTGGGGGACGACCTGCTGGAGAGGAGCTCTGTGGAGAAGGACTTGGGGGTCCTGGTGGACGACAGGTTGACCATGAGCCAGCAGTGTGCCCTGGTGGCCAAGAGGGCTAATGGGATCCTGGCGTGCATTAAGAGGAGTGTGGCCAGCAGGTCAAGGGAGGTGATCCTCCCCCTCTACTCTGCCCTGGTCAGGCCTCACCTGGAGTACTGTGTCCAGTTCCGGGCTCCCTGGTACAAAAAAGACAGGGACCTCCTGGAAAGAGTGCAGCGGAGGGCCACAAAGATGATACGGGGCCTGAAGAATCTTTCCTATGAAGAAAGGCTGAGAGACCTGGGTCTGTTCAGCCTGGAGAAGAGAAGACTGCGGGGGGTACTTATTAATGTCTATAAATATCTGAGGGGCAGGAGACAGAAGGATGTAGCTAACTCTTTCCAGTGGTTTGTGGGGATAGGACAAGGGGCAATGGCCACAAGATAGAACACAGGAAGTTCTGCACCAACATGCGAAATAACTTCTTCACAGTGAGAGTGACAGAGCACTGAAACAGGCTGCCTAGAGAGGTTGTGGAGTCTCCTTCTCTGGAGATATTCAAGGCCTGTCTGGACGCCTACCTGGGCAGCCTGATCTGAGGAACCTGATTTGCAGGGGGTGGTTGGACCCGATGATCTTTCGAGGTCCCTTCCAACCCCTACATTTCTGTGATTTTGTGATTAAATTAGCTTTTGGTTTTCCATCCAAGGAAAGGGAAAGGAATGTTTCATCATATAAAATATGGTTATAATCAGTACATTTTAAAATCTATTATTTATTTATTTATTTATTTTCCTACTGACATTTATAAATCATTTGAAATAGGTTTCTGAAAACATGTTCAGGGAGCCTGGTATAATTTTTAAAGGGGACAAGAAAATGAAAATTTCCATGATTTTTGATAGGTTATCTGGACCTTTAAATGAGAAAGGTACTTGCCTTCTTAGCAAACTCAGAAAGCAAAACCTAAATTACTTCTAACAAGTATGTGCCATGTGTCTTTGTTTGTTTGTTTAATCAGCTCAGTCATGGAGATAACTACACAAATAAAAGCATCCACTTGCAGAAGACAACCGCAGTAACTATTCCAATGAAAAAAGACCACAATTAATAAAATATATGTATTAGTTAAGTTTCAATAACCCCAAAATGAAAAAACACAAGTTTGTAGTCTTTGCTGAATAATTGGCTAGACCTTCAAAATCTCTGGATTATTTTTTTTTTTGTATTAAAAAACTGAAGGATACAAAACCAAAATACCTGTGAATTGTGACTAAGATCAATTCCTTTCCTTTCCTTTCCTTTCCTTTCCTTTCCTTTCCTTTCCTTTCCTTTCCTTTCCTTTCCTTTCCTTTCCTTTCCTTTCCTTTCCTTTCCTTTCCTTTCCTTTCCTTTCCTTTCCTTTCCTTTCCTTTCCTTTCCTTTCCTTTCCTTTCCTTTCCTTTCCTTTCCTTTCCTTTCCTTTCCTTTCCTTTCCTTTCCTTTCCTTTCCTTTCCTTTCCCTCCCCTCCCCTCCCCTCCCCTCCCTTCCCCTCCCCTCCCCTTGCTTCTGAACAGTTGTTATTCATGCTTCTGTACAATATTGTTGTAAAAATTGATGTTGACATCAAGATGCCTTTGCAGAAAACTAATTCTAAGTATTCTCCTGATATTCCTGTGCATCCTAAAGCTTCCATAATAGCTTATTTAGAATGACAGTAAGATTATTTAAGGTAGAACAAAGCTGATCAAATGTTTTGAGTGAAAAAAAAAAAAAAAGGCATTTACTTTTTTTAACACAAATTTCATTACCATTTTTTATACCCCCCTTTTTTTTCCTTTTTTTTTTTTTTTTTTTTTTTTTTTCTTGGAAAATGTCTTCTTTGTTTATATCAAAAGTTTGAGAAAAACACATTCTCTGCAGTTATAATTTTACTTCTATTTTTATTATTGGCATTTTGAGTTTTAACATTAGGATGAATTGCAGTTAAAGAATAACTATGGCATATGTTTTAGGACTTAAGGAAAGGTAGATAAAGAGATGCATAGTTAATCAAGTATTGAACTAGAGTTGAAGGAAGAATTTTTTACCAGTTCCCCGTATTATCGTGTTTTTTCCCAGCAGCACATCTTGTACTGAGTTTACATGGCAAGGTTTTGGTAGTGGAAAGGCCAAAGGTGTAGCTTCTGTGAGAAGAATCCAGAAGCTGCCCCATGTTAGATAAAGGCCCCACCACTGGCGAGAGCCAAGCCAATAAGCGATGTTGTTTGTGCCTCTGTGAGAACGTATTTAAGACAGGGAAAAAAAATACTGCGGAACACAGCTGGGAGAGAGAGAGGAGTAAGAAACAGTCTTGCAGACACCAAGGTCAGTGAAGAAGGAGGGGGAGAGGTGCCCCAGGTGCCAAAGCAGAAGTCCCCTGTGGCCTCTAATGAGGACCATGGTGAAGCAGGCTGTCCCCCTGCAACACATGGTGTATTATGATGGAGCAGGGTTCCACGCTGCAGCCTGTGGAGGAGACCATGGTGGAGCAGGTGCACCTGTACTGAAGGAGGCTGAGGCCTATGGGGGACCCCCAACAGAGCAGATTCCAGGACAGATCTGTAGCCTGTGGAGAGGAGCCCATGCAGGAGCTGGTGACCTGTCAGGAGCTGCTGCCCGTGGGGGATCCAGGTTGGAGCAGTCTGCTCCTGATGAATGGACCCTGTGGTATGGACACATGTGGGAGCAGTTCTTGAAGAGCTGCTGCCTGTGGGAAGCCCATGCAGAATCAGATCGGGAAGGACTGAATCCTATGAGAGGGACCCCACGTTGGAGCAGGGGAAGAGAGTGACCAAGAAGGAGCGGTAGAGGTGAAGTGCCGTGACTGACCACAATCCCATTTCCCAATGCACTGCTTACGGTGGGGGAAAGGAATTGGCAAAGGGAGGATGAGGGAAAGGTGTTTTTGGCTTCTTTCATTTGTTTCTCACTTCTGTAGCTTGTTTGTAGTAATCTTATTATCTCCCTACTCTGAGTCTGTTTTGCCCATCACGATAATTGTTGAGCAATCTTCCCGTAAAACCACCACACATCTACAAAATTGTGTTAATGTATTTTTACATATCTGGTAATTTAAACTATAGTTAATTTTGAATAATTATTTTCATTTGCAGTTTAATTATTTACTGCCTTACAGCTTTCCACTGGAATAGGTGACTTCCTCTGTAGACCCTGTCCAGAATTCAGGATTTTTTAGTTTTTTTTTTTTTTTTTGTTAAAAAAAAATAAGATTTTTTTTTTAGTTTTTTAGTTTTTTTTGTAAACTAATTAATATGCTTAGTGTCTTGTATCTAAGTCATTGGTTCAATAATAGGAAACACTGTCAGAGTAGCATTACATGTAACTAAAGAAAGAAAAATTACCATCATTCAAGGAAAATAGGAAATACTTTATTTCCCCCTGCTACTGAAATAATGCAAAGAGAAGGATTTCCTTCCTTCCTTTCTTCCTTCCTTCCTTCCTTCCTTCCTTCCTTCCTTCCTTCCCTCCTTCCTTCCTTCCTTCCTTCCTTCCTTCCTTCCTTCCTTCCTTCCTCTCTCTCTCTCTCTCTCTCTTTCTTCTTCTACCTTCTTTCTTCCTTCTTCCTTCTTCTTTCTTGTTTCTTCTTTTTTTCTTTTTTTTTTTTTCATCACAAGTGATGTTATATATATAGTGTGTGTGTGTGTGTATGTGTGCGTGTGATGTACTACACCAGAGAGAAACAGGAAAATTCATAACCTAACAAATATAGAGCAGATAAATTCTGTCTGTTTGCATAGGCACTATGCTGTACTATTGATTACACAACATAGTAAGAGGGCAGATATATTAGATTTTTCAAAAGATTTCAATTTTCCTTGTTATAGGAAAATTTAAAATTATTTGTAATATGACAAATATACTTATCTTTCAAAATCAATTCGATTTTCTTAAAATATATATTATAATTTGTTAATTTACTCATAAATAAACATTATCAGGTTTACTTCTAGTCCTTATTTTTAGTGATTATGCTACATTTCAGTATCTATTGATACATACCTTACATTTAAGCATCTAAGTTTTAGTGACATCCTTAGTGAGGTAATTCCTGAATATAACTTCTTCAGATAAGAAAATTTTATAGACTGCCTTTTAAGCTAAGATGAGAATTAAGAGATCTTACTTTGTTCTGTCTCCAAAATCTAATACTAGGACCTAATGATCCTCTTCCATCTTGACAACTGCAATCATGTCTTCCCTGGATTTTACAAGTGACTACCTCATGTCCCTGTTCAGATGACTCCCTTGAGAATATTGCTTTGACTAGTCATAAAAAGGTCTGTGAGATTTAATAGGTATTAAACTATCATGAATCTAGAGGAACATAATTAAGTTTTATTACAGCTATTCTAAAATGTAATTTTAAAATTATCATCATTTAGAATTGAAATGTAATTCTGAAATAGAAAATTACATTTCTTTAAAAATGAAATAAAGGTGAAATAATGGAATAGAGTCATCATTTCTCTTCTTTTGGGGTACCTTCTATTTAGATGTTCTTTGATTTACTCATGTTCTTTACAATGGTTGCAAGGTTTTAACAAAGGGACTTCTAAGGGACTTTTTAAGAATAAAATACATCAGAGAAAAACAATTCTAAACCTTCTGATAAAAATAAACATTAAATAAATAATAAAAAATAATAAATATAAGTCTGTTAATTATTTTTTTTTCAGTGACTCCTTTAATATAAGCTGAAAGCAGTATTTTTGTATTTGAATTTTTTTCAAATTCTTTTTTTTGTTTTGTTTTGAAATTAGGTTTGAAGTTTTTGAAATTTCTGTTTCTTTGTCTTAGGTTAAAATTGATTATTTCCCAATTTAGACCAACATCTAATTTTAAATTCCAACTAAAATTAGTATTCTTTAAAAATATATATATCAAGAAACTCTATCTCCAGCTGTTCAAAATATTTTTAAAAGGAAATACATTTTCACTAACTATATAATGCCACAGACAGCAAGGTAATGAGTGAATTTACACTCATATACTATTATATCGATATTATATCGATACTTGGTGTGGGTTTCATCTTACATTAATTTATGTCCAAGTCAGTAGAATGTGGATATCTTATTGTTAGTGCAATGAAATAACTAACTCAAAATAAAATATATTTCAATATAGAATAGCAGTCTAAGGTAGGTCCTGAGCAAAACAAAACAAAACAAAAACAAACAAACAAACAAAAAGTGTCTATTTTTAAAAATAATATATTATAAATGTCTCTAAGTGAAACAGTATAAAATTCTAGGATAAATTATTAATGAAACATGGGAGAATTTATGCTTTACAGCTTTGCAAAGGTCTATATATTCCAGCATTTCTGGTGACTGGAGAACTCAAAATGGAAATAGGTAGAATAGTTATATAAATATGTCAAATAAAATTTATCTGAAGAGAATTAAAACATTTTAATTTACTATACATTAACAAAATTCTGTAAACTAGAGAAACAAATTTGGAAGACTTGCAAATGTTGTCATTTATTTGGATATTGTCAAGGAGAAGTTTTTATATACTCTCCTGTCTCACCCATATGAAACACCAAGGATTCCAGAATAGGCATTGATTATTTTTTTCCTCTTTACAAAATTACATAGATTAAGAAAACAAAACTATAATTAAAATTATAATTTAAATTCAAACAGGCATTAAGCATTTGAAATGTGTTGTGTATTTTTGTAACACTTGCAACTTTGTCTATGCAGATTGTATCTTAAGGAAGAGCAATTTGAATACTGCTTCCTTTCTGAACAACAATGGAGGTGTTTGGAAGTGTTTAAACTTTATATTAAACTCTTTCAAACACTGGGACCAGCACTAGCCTTCAGTGTTTGTCTTTGCCCCATCTTGCACACTGAGCCCTTATTTCTCTATATTTATATGTCTTTCATCTGTGAAAATATTATCTAACAGAAAAATTACAATCTGAAGTATACTTTGCAGAAAGAGAAAAAAATACCAGCAAAAACTGCTGAATTGCAATCTTCTGCAAGTTTAAACTTGGAATTTATTTCTAGAAATACCATGATACAGTCAACTATAATACATATATATATATTAATATATATATATTTGGGTAGAATTATAGTTGTTTTGCACATATAGTATCAAATAAATTTTAAAAGTAAATAAGCTGAAAAATAGATCATTATTTCCAAGAGTGTTACTTACTGGCTTGAATATGATACTTGACATGATTTGAGATTGCTTTTTAACTGCAATTTAACTATTTTTTCATTTTCCATGTTTATATTATAAAAAAGATATTAACTTTTTTTTTCTTTGATTATTGAATTGAATTCTATATTGAATTTATGCTGCGGATGTATGATTACAGCTACTATAAATGTTAAATAAATATGTGTAGTATGATTTTAAAACTTTAATTTTGTCTATATTGCATAATATTTTCATGTTGCAAAAAAATAATTAGCCATTAGATATGCAGTTCTACACGTTGGGAAAGCACACTGAAGCTTTAGCAGCCTAGGAGTTAAAATCTTGATTTTTTTGTTTGTTTGTTTGTGTGCGCGTGTAGGATTTTTTTCCTCTCCTCTGAGAAATAACATTTCTTTTGTTTCGTTTTTTATAGGAAATGACCAAAGATTTCTAGCAGGCTGTTTCAATCAAAATTCTCTTCTGTCTCTATCTCTTCCTTTTTTTTTTCTTTTTTTTTTTTTTCTTTTGGTTGTTTTTTTGTTTGTTTGTTTGTTTTTGTTTTCCTTTGTTTTGCATGTTTTTGTTTGTTTGTTTGTTTTTGTTTTAACATATTCCATATTTAACATATTCCACATGGATTGTCATGGAATAAGGTTAGTTAGTAAATCCTTCCCTATCGTTTTGTTATTCTAGGTATTCTTTGAACTGTTGTCCTTTATGTAGTGAATAATCAAGCATGATAGATGGCAGTCTACAAAGTCTGTGAAACGATTAAAGAAATATACAAGTTAAAGTTCCAAAATTTTAGGTGTATTTCTAATAACGTAGTCATAATTGTCACCCTGTAGTTCCTTCCAATGTATTATAAGAAGACTACCTTTATGCTTGAAATACTTTAGTTCATTATGGATGATTAATGGAGTGATTACAGCTCATGCTTGAAGACTGACATTTGAAATCTCAATGAAATGTCATCTTCAAGGAAATAAATTATTCTTATAATTTCTTAATATGTTTATCATTGTACGTCTGAGTCTCTTAACTATACAAATTTCTTTCTATCTTCTATCATCCTGTACAGTATATCTTTTGATTAAGTTAATTCAGACCGTGTTGGTATAGTCATAATTATAAAGAAGAAATTACTCCTTTTGGAACAGGAAATCTCAGTTCAATAAAGCCCATTTCGGAAAAGCTATTGTGAGGTTTCTGAAAAGCTGTGGTGTTTGGATTTTTTTTTTTTTTTTTCTTGATTTGGTTTGGTTTGGTTTATTTTTTTTTTGTTGTTGTTCTCAAGTGCAGGTATTAAAAGACTTCATGAGTTTCACTACATTAAATGTCTACTGGATCCTACACTGCCTTTAGGCTAAATTTAGCCTTAGTGCAGGTGGCAAAAATTTCACCTGCATTCAGGCTAAATCAATGGAACGTATAATCAGAATCAATGGAAAGGCTGATTTTGTTCCTCTGTATTATTATAAATATATGTTTCCTCAGGGAAAAAAAAAAAAAAAAATGTTGAATCTAGAGTAATATCTCTATGTAAAATTGCCCTTTTCACTTACTTTTAATATCAGTCAGATATTTTCCATTTTTGATTCTCTAAGGCTTCCATGTAAAATAACAAATCAGTTAATTTAGTCTGCTTTCCCATGAAAACAAAAAAGCTACTTTGCATTTGTAGAGTGCATTCAGCTATCTGCCATTTCATTCTTTCTTTTCTCCAATTCTCCTCCAAGCATTTTTCAAAAATAAAAGTTTGCTCTCACTGAGTGGAATCCTACTATATAAATTCACTTTTGTATAGAGTCACACATTGTGGTACTCTGGCCCTTCTATACTTGGCTGTCAATAGTATTCAGCTGCATTAGCAGCTCTTACAGGGCCATGTGGTACATTTCACATCATTCTTCTCTGCTTCACCAGAGGCATACCAACCACATGGCCTTTGATCCTACAGTGAAAGACAATGATAACATGAAGAGACCTCTTTCAGGTTTTCCTTCATATCTGTCCTGTTTAGTAATGATAAAATAAGACTTCAAATTATTCTTATGTCAGAACAGCCAAGAGATCAAACCTTCCCAATAGCTGTAGGCTGGAGCTTATTGTGATGTTTTTCATGTCTCATTAGTGCAGAAGGGATGGTTGGTCTATCTGAAACACCGAAATAAAGGTAAAATTCTTAAAGAAGTAGCAGATTTTCTTTGTGTAGGGCTGACTGTGAGGCAGCAAACAGTAAAAGAAACTGTGTGTGCTAGATGAGATATACAGGCTAAAAGGGCTCCAAGACTGGCTGCAGGATTATGGTTATCTGACTTTAACCAGCTAGTTAACATCTGGGTTTTGTTAATTATTTAGGCCTTTTATTGTTAAATATAAAAGGTCAAAGATATTTGAACTTTTTCTCTTGATGCCAAACATCTCAACAAAGGATGAAGCTGACTCATCCACTCATCTTCGACAGATATCTTGATGGGAAAATCTCTGACGAAAGGGGGTTAACTTCACTTCATTGAATACAGAAGGATTTTTAAAAGTTATTTATCCTATGTGATCATTTTAACATTGCTGTACTGTAATGAAATGGACAAATAAAGAGAGAGGAAAATGCTTGATGTTAATGATTTGATCTATTTTGAACTTTGGCTCATACTACACTACAATGCAACTCTATACATGAGACTCCTTCACACATAAGTTTAAGTGCCTGTAGTCTGTACATGTAAAGAATATTCTTTTACAGCTGATTTCTCCAAACTTGGGAAATTCCTGGTATTGCACATGCAGATAGTACAGTTTCTAATCAAAATGGCTTTTAAGCCTCTAGTTAAAGACTAGAACCCAGATTATGAATGAGTTGTGAGGTAAATAAATGTTCTCCTTTGATTAAAAAAAAAATATATATATGAATTTGTGTGCATCCTGTCTACATTTGTGGATTTAGAAAAACATCTGGGACAGAGCTGCATGAAATGTTTATCTAGAAACTTGAATACACCTAACATACCTTGCCAAATAAATATCAGCCCAGAACTACAGAATCTGGCAGATTTTTTTTGTGATGTTATTTCTAGACACCATAGAATTCTCCAATTTCATCAGTAGGAGCTGGCCCACGGTCTGCCACTATGATTTCATTCTGCAATATCCATTTTCTTCAGTCCAAACAAATCAGTATGCTCAGCACAACTCAAGACAGTGCAGACTTCTGCAACACACTCACTATATTCCTTTGTGCAAACTCTTTTCCAGTGTTCATTTCACTGAGAGTTTAATTCTATTTTGGATACAAGTTGGTTGCATTTTTACATTCATGCTTCTTCCCATTTGGGGGACATTGCATGACCCTTGTACCATCTAAAGCAACCTTCTGAATAGCAAGAAAAAGAAGCCTTCCTTGAAATAATTTTGGTTCATATTAACAGTTATTTATCATGAAAAAAAAAAATCCTTTTAGAATAAATGAAAAACTTTAATATTTGTTGAGAAAAAACAGCAGTTAATTGTAGCAATAAATAAATAAATAAATAAATAAATGAGCCAATTAGAGGATTCAGAAATTTTGTTGATGTTAGCTGAAGAAAATTAACTTTCTGGTTGGGAATATGGGAAGATTTCATTTGTCAAGGATGTTGTAGTAATCAAACTACCATATGATAAAATAAACATACTGAAAGAACTTGGATGTGAGGATCCAGAGTGAAGTCCAAACAAAATATGACATCTATTTTTCCTTTTTCTTATTAAAGCTCATTAATAATTTTGAGGTACCTCTTCTTATACAATATTAAACAATGATTAGTGCTAACATCTCTCTGACTTCTTGTAAGTGTTTTATGTTTCTTTATGCAACTCATTCAGTCTTCACATTCTGTAAGAATCTTAACTGTCTTTAGAAAGATAAAATTTTACTATCACGACTGAGGTAAAATATGTCAAGGACACTGAGAAATGAATAGCCAACTGGAAAATAAAAAATTCCCCAAATGTATAATTTTATGAAAAAGTAATGTGAAGGGCTTGTATGAGGACCGCAGTCATAATTTCTGAATCTAAGACTGACAAAGTCTTTTACTTTTGTTCATCTTCCAAAGCCTTAGGAAGAAATAGCCAGATTCATTTGCAGGTTGGGAGACATTGCTCTAAATACTGTTTCATTTTTTCTCCCATATCTCATATACGATAGTGATTTCTATTCACTGTTTTTTTTTTTTTTTTTTTTTTTTTTTTTTTTTTTTCCCCATATACCCTCTCATCTCCATTTATGGATGATTTGCTTTCAATCACTTACTTTAAAAATGTTATGTTTTCTCTATTTTCTACCCTAATTTTCACTACACTGTTTCTATATAACGAGAATTTGAGAAAAATAAGATAACTTTTTATGGAAAGTTTAAGGAAACACAATGTCTTTCTATTACATAAGATATTTTTTTCTTAATATCTTTAGACTGTCTATGAAATTGTGAAGACCTGCCAGTGCTATAAACTCTCCAAAGCTAGTCATATAAAGCTGTAAATTTTATAGATCTTTACCGAGTATAACTGAACTAAGTTAAATACTGGCAGTTCAAAGATCTTAAAATTATCTTTAAAGTAGCAGGATTATTAATTATAATCACATCTGATTTTCAGTAATAATATATATAGTATATTGTATTGGTTTAACATTTTAAGCCACGTTCTAAAACTAAAGGAACATGGTGTGGGAAGATTATACTTTCAGAATTTAAGTGCTTCAGAATCTCAAAACCTCAGTACTCACTACAATCACCCAAACATGAACCTTCTGTTATTCTTCTGTCATGTAATTTAGAATGGGTATATTAGAATGGTTACAAAGTAGTTAGCTGAAGCAAACATTTAAATTGATGTTAGTTAGCACTGATGATCTGGCAGCACCCATCAGCTGATTCCTGCCTCTGTGTTTTAGGTGTCAGGCAAATATATAACCCAAATGAATTCATAACTTTCTATCATCTGGAATGACACATTCACATCTTTACATTATTTTGCAAGATGCAGCAAAGTAACAGACCCTAGTTATTGTGCTGTGCTTACATTCAGCATTTTGTCCTGATTTAAGATATTAACATTGTGATAAATGATTAAGTCCCAAATAGGATTTTTGTGATTTATTAAGCGAATAGAGGCAAGCAAAGAGCGCTGGGTGCACCAGGAGTCTCTGCTCTACCAGGACGCACACCTGTTACATCAAGTGTCTGATTTTTATGCTCCTAGACTAATACATATTCATCACTATTCCTAGAAAAGGCAGGGTTATTATAATTAGTTCCTGGAATCCAAACCCTCTCTGGACGCATGCGTAGCAGTCTCTGGTGGTCTTTCTGGGGGTCTCTTGTGCTGAAGGCTCGTAGTCTTCCTCCCAGGCTTTGTCCTTCGGTCGTCCTTCAACTCCCCCTTTCTCCTTATTTGGTGGATCTCTTTGCTGGTTATCAGAGGCTTGCTCAGCGTCCCATGCAAAAGTCTGCAGTTTCCTAAAAAAAACTCCTTGGTCCTCTTATCTCCCAGACTAGAGTCTCAATGTTCGCCCTTCAAACCGTCTGTTTACACAAATTGCTGGATCGTTCCTTTGCATGATACAAGAACTATGTACACTAATCACTCTGTTTTTCTTAAATAGGAGTTTATATTTCATCATGCGGCCCTAGCATTGTTCCATACTGACATGAATCAAATAAACACATTTCACAGTTATGGAAAAATAGTCTGTCTATCTTAACTGGATTGTCTCTGGTTTATAGCACTATTATTTAATTCCATAAGAAAACAAATTAATTTTCAAATATAATACTTCCTTGTTTTGCATTGAAATCTCAGTGATTTTCATACAATAGTAAGCCAGAGTATTTCTACTACTTTAAGACTTCCCTGATAGTGCACAATATATTATAAAACATACATGAGAAGAAATAATTTAAATAGGTTTTCTAATATACCTACTTTTTTTAAGAATTTTTGACCATATGAATATATCTATCATTTGCTTCTGACATATTTCTATTCTTTAGACTACATAACAGTAATTCACTCAACTCACTTTCCACATGGGCCATGTTTTCTAGCCTTCTGATTACTCTGCTTGCCTTCTAGGGTTTCTGGAAGTTTCAACTTCTTTAAATGCATACTAAACTTGCTAACGTGTTTCTTAAAATAGGGCCTTGTTAGTCTTTTGCAGATTCCAACATCTCCATTTTTACAATGGAACTATGGACTACTGAACATTTTGTAGCTTAATGTAGTCCTAGACAGACAAAAATGACACAGATATGGTTAATCCTGCCTTGAATGTGTTGTGTCTTGCGAACCATTTCAGCCCTAAAACTTACATTAGGAAAAGGTAAAGATTATTCATTTATTTCACATATATATATAGAGAGAGAGAGAGAAAGAGAGAGAGAAAATATGGAAATGTCAGTCTGGAAGAGGATGTTGGTGTCATCAAACCAAATTCCCAGTCCAAGTTAGTATCCATGCCATGCTCTCACTCAAATATATCAGGCTTCCATTTTAGATATTTTTTTCTGCCTAGCTTATTACACACAGAAGGTCCAGTCCTGATCACATGAACATCAGGATGGAATCTTCTACAACCTTCAGTAATGCATGATTAGCTTAAGTCTTGGACAAGTTTTAATTCTTGGACAAATCTGAACCAGAATTTAGGCAGCATTTTTGATATTGAAATTTACTATGTCCCACATATTTTTTCCTTGAAGAAGTAGGCTCTAAACATATATATTTTAAATGTTTTCTATATGCTAATTATATGTTGCTTAAACAAACTTTTATTTTACAATTCAAAAACAAACTCTTATTTTCCAATTCAAAGTTTTTCTGCTTCCAGCATATCTCCATTGGTTTTGTGATATGCAGAAAGACAAACATAGTTCTGTTCCATTTTCATATAATTCATTACTTCATAGTTAATCTTCTGTAATGCTCCGTTAATCATTTACCTAAATGATGTAGCCTTAATCTTTTCAATCACTTTCCATATAAAAGTCCTGAAATAATTTTTCATATCCTATGTTCAAATTATTATTTTTTATTATTATTTATTTTATTTTTCTCTGTTTCTTGCTTGATCTTTCTGGGGGCTGAATGATCAGAAGCATATATCTCAAGATTAGGTCATACATTGATTCATCTAATGGAATTAACACTGCAGAAAAATACAAGACTACATTCTGTCAGCACTCATGCTCTGTATTCTGCTACCTCTACTGCCCCAAAGGATGTGATGCACTTTTGTTGCTTTCATTGTTCACTTCTAGTCAAAGACAATGATTTAAATATTCACAGTTTAACATGAAGAAAATCAACTTCTGTTTTAACAGAAACCTACTTTTACAACAAATGTGGGAAAAGGTTACTGAATCACTTTATCTTTTAAAGATTGAAGAAAAATGACTGAGAAATCATTCTGCAATGATGAAAAAATTAAAATCTCATTACAGAGGTTTTGAACAAGGCTGAATGAAGGGATTTGCAACAATACCTGATACAAACAGCATTGCTTGGTTTTAATGAACGGGGAATAGAGGAAACTAGCATATAAATTCTATGTCTGGAACAAGAAAAGGTACAGCATGCTGTTGTAGGAAATTAAATATTATGGAGAACATGTTTAATAGCTTTCAGCCTAATTAGTGTAAATCTTTGGCATACTCTCAACACAAATGTGCTATAAGTTTGAGGAAGTACATTTGCCACCTAGCAATGCAATAATTCTTTGAATAATGAACTAATGTATCTTGCATTACTCTATCAGATTTCCTAGACACATTAGGCTCACTTCACATGTCAGGAGGTAATGTCTAATGTCGATATTCATAAAGCTAATTTGTGCTTACCCAGAAAGTCTGGTAAGTATAGCCTATTAATTTGGCTATGTGCAGGGTGCATCAGAGTTAAAACCTCTGCATCTTCAAATACAACTGCTGGAACCAGGTAGTTTTGACTCACTCTGTTAAAAGGTAAACAATTTCTAAATGTCATTGAGGAGGAGAGATCTTTAATGTCTCACATACAAAGCTGTTGGGTTGCATATGTACAAAGTTCCTGCGGGTATTCTACTGAGGAAACCAATCAGCACTAGTTGCCTCAATGAAATTGAAGACGAGAACCTCAAACTGGTACCTGCAGGTGAAGCTGCAGTAGCAAGGGCTCGAAGACAACCCCTAATTACTAAGGGGTGGAGAGTGTTACTTCACATCACAGAAGAGCAAATCAAGGTGCTCCAAACGCTAAATGCTCCCTGCCTTGCCCCCCCCCCGAAAAAAAAAAAGAAAAAATGAAAAGAATGTATGCAGACTAAGAACTCCATTGAACTCCATTGTAAACACTGGAGCGACTCTCAAGGAACAGTCCAAAAAATGTAGTATTTGTGTTTTTGCACCATGTCACAACCTGGATAGTTTCAGACAAGGGTCTACATGTTAAATTGCCACAGCTACTGGAATTAAAAAGAAAAAGGCATCATACTCTTGTTGGTGTGAAGCATATGAGGAAGGAATCAGAGGTACTGAGGACTTCTGTGATGTATTAGGAGAATTTATCCATGGAAAACTTGACTAGTGTTAGAGAGAAAGCAAGTCAGATCCCCATAATTTCAGATCTACTTCAAGATGGAAAAGGTAAATTAAGAAATTGCTTTTCTTGGACAGTTGAGAGTGCTAACAAAGATACAACAATCTTGCAATTATTCCTCTTTGGGGCATCTGTGACAAAGTGTCTACAAAAGTTTAACAACAGTTGTATTTAATTTATATCATAGAATATAGAATCATAGAATCACAAATCATAGAATCATAGAATCACAGAATGGCTCAGGTTGGTAGGGATCTTAAAGATCAACTACTTCCAACCCTCCCACCATGAGCAGGGATGCCACCCACTCGATCAGGTTGCCCAGGACCTTATCCAACCTGACA
>NC_048894.1:143040165-143066874 GCF_011077185.1 Oxyura jamaicensis
AAAAAGAAAAAGAAAAAGAAAAAGAAAGAAAAAGAAATAGAAATAGAAAAAGAAAAAGAAAAAGAAATAGAAATAAAAAAAGAAAAAGAAAAAGAAAAAGAAAAAGACAGTTTCTGTCATGCTTGTCTGGCTAAGACATGCATTTGTCAGGTTACTATAAAATGGTATAAATTGTATTAAGTAACAAACAAACAAACAAAAAAAAAAGGAAGCCAATATATGTTTTTGGAGTTCACACACAGTAGATAGCCAGTGTAAAGAGAGGTTGTTAAAAACTTTTCCTAGTAAAAGACCTGTCACTTGGAACTGATACTTAGATGACAAATTGTGCAGAATGTGTTCTCTCACCATGTTAGCTAGGAGTAGACTTGAAAGAAATCTTGAAAACCTACTAAGAACAGAGAAAAAATTCAAGTATAATTTTTTTTTTTTCCCTCTTTGCATCACTGTTTAAAAGTTGTTGTTTATTTATTTATTTATTTATTCCAGAACCTTACAATTTGCTTTTGATAGATGAAAATCTATATTCTTTTGACAGAAGCAACTTTTAAGTACACTAATGTTGTTAAATAATTTCTCTTCTGCCCCAGGGGTTGGCCTATTGATCTTCCAAAATACTAATAAATACTGATTTATTCCCAGATTATCTGTTTCTTGGTGTGAAGAAAATATCTTTTTTGTCTGGGGGGGGAGGGGAGGGGGGTGGAATGAAACCTGTCTGTGGTTCTTCTCAAGGTTATGATACAATAGATACCAGGTTCAGGTTCTAATATTTTCTTCTCCAGTATGATTTCAACTTTCATTTTGCTGTTTAGGAGACACAGCACATACTCTCCATACCATAACCAGCATTCTGATATATCATAGCCATCATGCTATTTGGACACTTCAGATTGAAACCCTTTAACTTCTTTTATACAACCCTTTTAGTACCTAAATGGGGACTACAAAAAAGGTGAAGTGGGATTCTTTATCAGGGAGTGTAAGTGATAGGATAAGGGATAATGGCTTTAAATTAAAAGATAGAAGATTTAGATATTCAAAAGAAATTCTTTACTATGAGGGCGGTGATGTACTGGAACAGGTTGCCCAGAGAAGTTGTAGATACTGCATTCCTGGAAGTGCTCAAGGCCAGGTTGGATGGGGCTTTGGGCAACCTGATCTAGTGGGTGACATCCCTGTCCATGGCAGGGGGGTTGCAATTAGATGCTCTTTAAGGTCTCTTCCAGCTCAAACCATTCTATTATTCTATGATAAGACATAAAGACTCGAGCAATTCTGGATGGGCTGGAAGCAGTCAACTCACTATGGAAAAGATATTTCTGTGCCTCATGTTGTTCCTGTATAGAACAGATATATTTAGCAGTTTAGTCATACCTCTAATGAACTATTCATAAAGTAGGATAAAATCGTTTTTCTCTTTCTTGGAGCAGCTAGATGTATAGCAATATGGGAACTAACTGCTCACTATTAATAAGAAACAACATTTGAAATACCTTTACATTTTATATAGCTGTTTGAAGTGCCCAAGGGTGCTGCATAAAAAGTCTGACAGAGACTTCTTGATTTGCTTCACTAGTGATGTGACCATATCAAATGCATCCTGAAAAGAGAGAACACTTTTATAAAATATTAGGGATTTCATGTTTGTCTGTTTTATCATTCTATAATCCATGTGACAGATTTTAATTTCTCACATTCTGTGCATCTGAGAATTTTCTTCTGATTACCATAGGCTATATTCTAGCTGGCAGATTTTTGAGTTCATGGATCTCAATGTGAAACTAGTTGCATATTGAGTATCACTGGATTTCCTGGGATTTGGTTTACATCGAAAATAAAATCCAAGAATGCAGATTTACTAGAAGATGAAGCTCAGACTTATTTATTTGGGAATCATGTCCAGGGTTCTGCAAGTTTGTGGTCTGCAGGGTTGTGCTCTTTGATCTGAATATATAATTTCTGGAACCAATGTCAGGCTTCACAGGGAGATTACTGAGCTGCAGTTAGCCAGTGCAGAGAGAAAACAAGACAGCCAAAGCTCAACTTGAGTTGACATTTGCCACTGTGGTGTCACATAACAAAAAAGTTTTTTCAAATATGTTTACAAGAGGAGATCTATGGAAAAAATTAGATTGCTACTTAATGAAAATAGTCACCTAAAAAACTAGGGATGAGGAAAAAGCAGTAGCATTTAATGTTGGTTTTTGTTGTTCTTGTTGTTTGTTTGTTTGTTTGTTTCCTCTGTTTTTAACGTTAATAATAGATCTTGGGCTGTCTGGACCTCTGAGTTTGAGGACCATGATTGGTGGAGCAATGACTTTCCATCTTTGGTCACAAAAATTGTAAGGAAACATTAATTTGAATATTTATAAGCCCATGAGGTCTGTCAAGATTCACCACAGAGTGAAGGAATTAGTAGACATTATAGGTGGACCCCTCTCACAGTTTAACAAAGGTCCTGGGGAGGTTCCTGCTGAGTGGAAACCAGTCAACTTTATCCCAGTTTACCAGAAGAGCATAAGACTCTGGAAACTACAGACCTGCTAGGTTTACATCAGTACCTGGAAAAATTATGGATAAGATTATCCTGTCCAATATGGAAATACATTTAAAGAACAAACCTTTTATCAGGCATATTCAATATGGGTTCATGAACAGCGAGTTCTATTTTAGTAATTTAATCTCTGTATGATAGGGTCACCTGCTTAATGGATTAAGGGAAGACTGGATGTACTCTTTCAGTTTTCAGTAAGGTACTGTCCCTCACAGCATACTTCTGAAAAAAATTGTACAACTGAGACATAAACAGATTCACACTACAATGGGTGATGAAGTGGCTGAACACCATAAGGGTTGTCAAACACTGGAACAAGCTTCCTAGTGAGGTGTTTGATGTCTCATGCCTGTCATTTTTCAAGAATCACTTGGATAATTCCCTTAAATAATGTTTTAACTTTTGGTTAGCCCTGAAGTGGTCAGGGACCACTAGTTGGACTAGGTGATATTTATAGTTCTCTTCCAACTGAATTATTATATTCTATTAGTTGTCGTGTCATGTCATTCAAATATATACATATAAAACTGCAGATATAAAACATTATCTTCCCTCCACATCTCCAAAAATGTTATTTAAATTGCCCAGATTTAATTCCACTTTTCAATGCTATGTCTTTAATATTTTTAGATTTACTGAAATTTGGGCTATTAACCTTCTATTCTTTTATATATCTGTGTTTTAAACTCTAAATCAACATGGAGAAAGATACTATTTATGAAAATTTATGAAAACAAATGTACAGAAAAAGCAGTAAATTTAGTAAACTAGAGTTATGTACATTTTTTGCTCTTTTAATATCATTTTGTATTGATTTCAGTTAAGTGATGACTTTTTTCACTTTATTGTATGTCATACAATACCAGTTTTCTAAATAGACAGGTGTTAATATTAATACATAATATTTCATTTTCAACATATTATTCTGACATACATTTAAATTAGAAAGTTCTTAATATTTAATTGAGGACAAGTAAGAATTGTATATGTGAAATATTCTATTTATTTTATTGTAAAAACTCATCCAAGCAATTAGTAACTATTCTAGGCTTTGTTCCTCCTCAATTTGCCATTGAATATTTATTTATTTTTAAATCCTAATCCTGCAGTTCCTAATCCTAAAATGGCAAATATATACATGGGTTTCAGATCTGGTCTTTATCAGTTTTAAGTCATCAATTTGCAAAGATTTATATTTGTGGAGGAGAGAAATTTCAGAACAATAATTACAATATTGGTATTGTTGATAATTTAGATTTTTAACTTTGAATCCCAAATACCTGGTACAGTAGCATAGAACAAAGCACTTGCTTTGTTATTGGGTTATAAGATGAAGGGAAAACCTTTCATCCCAGTGGCCTGAGAGCTACAGGCTTGTTAATTATGTTTTAGCATACCTGTAAAATGATAGTTCTTTATCAATGCTTTTTAATAATATACACATCAGATCTATCATACTTTTTATGCATATCTATCTGTACTATCTTCTGGTGAAAAGCAATTATTCATATAAGTAAGTTTTATAGGAGAATCACTTGGTTAATATACTATGAAAAATATTTATTTCTTTCTATATGCGATAAATTTTTCTGTACTGAATATGAATATGCTTTTGAAATAAACTTTGAAAAATGTTAAGAAAGCAAAGACTGCTGCAGTTTTAGTAAGCTGGAATTTAGTAATCTACTACACAGAGTAGTGGAAGGACTATAAAAAGAAGAATGTTCTTCTGACCAAATATGTCCATCACCATAAAAACTGTCTTATTTCTCTCCTACTTAAAAGTTGCTCCACAGAAATTGTTTTTCTTTGCTGAAAAACTCTCAAATTCCACCATATGACAAATGAAATTATTAGGCCTTAGGTTTCTTAGAAAATATTGAAACAAAACAAAACAAAACAAAACAAAACAAACAAAAAAAAACCCACAGAGCTAAAACGGTAATAAATTTCTAAAATTGAATAACGTTAATTAGTGGTAGAAAATGAAAAAGGAAACTTCCATTTGGAACAAGGCATGTGCTATGAAAAACAATATTCTGTATTAAGAGAAAGCGTGGATCCTGAAAAAAAAGAATTGAGATACTGAGATAATGTCTTACTAAAAATATGAAGAAAATTTTGTTAGGTAATTAAGAAGAAATCAATACATATTGTATTTGAATTTAAATATTTCCTTGTTATGCTAATAGTTTATTTATTACAGAGACACAGACAAAGGAAGCAGAAAACTGCTTATAAGGAATATAGGAAATGTATGAGTGAAAACAAGCAAGCAAATGTAAGATGGATTTTTCCAGATTATTCCTTTTAGATCTTGTTTCTATCACAAAGAAAATATCTTTGTTTAATGTTTGTATTGTCTAAAATTTATTACAATGGTGGCAAGAGTTAAATAAGTTACTATCAATAATCTATTTACCTCTAGATAATAAATTTACCTATTCTGAACTTCATTAAGTAATATTTCATTTGTTCTTCTTTTCATCCATACATTCAGAAAATCATTTGGCCTGATTGAAACAAGTAATTGTATTCAAAATATGATCAGAAAATATATATATATTTTTTTTAAATGGACTCAAGACCATCCAATCAGCATAAATTTTAAGAGAAAATAATGAAGCAATATAAGCAATGAAAAAGCAATGGAAAAAAAAAATCCTGCAATGTATGGAGGCTAAAAATCCTGCACAGTAAAGGGAGTCATCTTAGTGAAAACCTTAGAAACCATAGTTTAGATTCATCTAATGATATAATTTTGTTGTCCCATTATATACTATGGGCTTTTCTAGCCACTGATTGCCATTTGTAAATAAGGGATTCACAATACACAGATGACGCAACTCAGAAAACTGCATATCATTTGGCTTCATTAATTGTTTTATTTCACTTGCATGGGATGATTAAAAATATACATATATTACATGCCTGTTCTCAAAATGAATCCCTTTCCTTGTGCAAGAAAGAACACTCTAAAAAGTCCATGGGAAAGAATGACAGCTGGTAAAGAGACAACTGACCATCCCTCTCTCCTCCTTTGTTTCTCTCATGCATATTCATGAATATACATAGTAACCGCCCACCCTTCTGTTTGACAGACCTCAATGCATCTGTGGTGAGGAGTCCTATGCTCTCAGTTTTCTCTCACTTTTCAAAAACTACCATTCCCAAGGTTGTCCTGGCTTAAAGCACTAAAGTAAAAATAAAGGTATCTCAAAGTAATTCTTACAAGTTGGCTTTTCTAAGACCTTTTGAAAATATATTTTTCCAGAATTGTTCCTTATTTGCTAGTGTAATGATAATACAGTGCCACAAAGGGAGGCATGACAGTTTATGATTTTATGCCAGTTTTTTCACATTGTGAGCGACTGCAAATCATCTGGCATTTTCAGAGAAATGTACTATAAGAAAGTGTATGTTCGAGTCACAATTCCACCATTCTTTCAAATGTAGCAATTGTAACACATTTTACCTGACCCTGAATGACAACCACTGCATGAAGCCAGGAATAAACCAACAAAAGGTACAAAGCTAAAATCAATTTAATGGCCTGCAGTATCCAATACTAGATAAATTAATAAATATTTTGTGGTTTAACCTTAAAGCACTACATATTGTTAGGTAAACTAATCAGAAAGGCATTTCCCCAGAGACTTCTGGAAAAGTTAAGAAAACCTAAATATCTTTACTGTCACCTTTGTCATTAAAATGGCCAATCATTGTCAGGGCAAAAGAGAACAGGCAGTTTTTAAGTGAGAAAGCATTTGGAAAGGTCTCACTCAATAGTAAAACAGCTATATCAGAGAAAATAAATATTAATAACTAGAAACCAGGCAGTAAAATGTGAGATTTTTATTTTCCTAGTTGTCCACAAGATAACTTGTCTATAAACAAACTAACAAACAAACAAAATCCTTAAAATTTAACAATTGAAAAAAAAATAACTTTTTCTGGAAGGGGAATAATAAATAAATAATCAATCATTTAGCTATGAGGTAATTGAATTTTTTACTATCAGGTAGATTCTGAAAATAAAATTGTTCAGAGGAAAAGGAGACAAGCTCAGTTCCTGCCAAATTTTCAATAACAAATACTGGTAGCACCTAAGGGAAAAAAAAAAAAAAAAAAAAAAAAAAAAAAGAAAAAAAAAATGTTTGCTTTTAAATAGTTTGTTCATCAAGACTGAAAAAATGACTTTTTACAGACTACTAATTTTATTCTGACACTCAATTAGGAGGGAGTATATTTTCCAAAATGGAATAAATCTTTGTGGAAATTTTTAATGCCAGCCTTCTTGTGAATGAGAACATTTATATTAACAATTAAGAGAAGGAGGATTTGAAGTTGTAATTGTTCAAGCAAGGAAGGTCTTGCCAAACTTTGAGATTCCTAAGAACCAAAATCTTTCAGAAGAATATCAAGTTGACATTTCTCTTTCTTTACAGATATTTTAGATTTTTTGTAGCTAGTGCTCACCAGCTATAGTTGCAATGTCTGCGACTATGATTGACGCTTGTACTTAACCAGCACCCAGACTACTGTAGACAGCTAAAGTTAACTTTCATAACAAGTTTTCACATAAAATATTCATAGAATTTCTGAAATACAGAGCTTCCAAAACAAAGATTCAATTATATTAAGTCTGTAACTTCTGAGAAGACCCACTGTTTTATTCTGAAGGTCTGTGTACAAAATGTTCCTGTGCTACAAAAGGAGCAGGGACAATTTGGCTTCATGTCAGATTTCCTGTGTGGTGTGGTTTGGCTGCTCAGATCATGTTACTTAGGAATTAGACACCCCTGTGACGATTCATAGTCATGGGGCATGTTAAAACATAACAATGTTTTAGTTATTCATCATCCCATTTCTAGCACATTGAAGAAAATGGGAACTGGTACCATTCCAGGGAATAACTATGGGGGTCCAGATGTTTCTTCAAAATGGAAGATAATTGCTTAGCCTGCTCTAAGCTTTCTAGACAGGTGTTCTAGTGCTCTGTTACATTTAAGATAAACAGCTCTTTGGTGTTACGTAGGTCCTGTATTATGATCTAGGTTTCATCTCACAGGAGAAACATCACTAAACTTTGCTTGTCTTTGCAGAAATGTAAATTCTGATGGGGGGTGGGGGGAAGAACAGATGGTAAGCTGGATGGCACTGTTGGAATCCTGATGAGAAAATAACAGCTTCATGTCTGGACACATCTTGTTGCATTGCAAGAATGACTTAAGTAGGTCCATTTCATTTTCAAGAGACTGATAAACATCATGAATCAGTTTGTTCATCTGTGCTCTTGGAATTCACCTACTATAAGCCCAGAGGTTGCTTTGGCTCAACTGAAGCTGACAGAGACAGGGAGAAGCAATCACTCAATTTTCCATATTTGAAGTGAGCTTTCGTGCCAGTTACTGCCGTTCAAGCACATCTTTTTGTATGATACTGAATGACTAGTGAGAGAGAAATTTAGGAGGAAAACAAACAAACAAATAACAACATAATCACTTATAAATCCATTCAGTCTGCAGAAAATGGTGAGGGAAAACTAATTTCTGAGGATAATTCTTTTTCTTTGTTATATAAAAAGTTGCTTTTTCTACGAACTTTACACAATTCCTTTCTTCCTACAGCAAATTCCATAGGTTAAAAACTAGAAAATATCACTAATAACTCTGAGTACAGGGAGATAGATCATAAGACTTTCTACAGAGCACTAGATCAGACACCTAGTTCTGAAAAGAATTGGAAAGAACATTTACAGAAATGCCATTTGTCCACATGCAATTAAAAATATGTAAAACTCAATGTACTGTACCCAAAATGTTACATTTTGGTTACTATATTACCTTCATCTAATGACTGCAAATCTGATATATTCTAACCACATGTGCTAATCTTCCCCTCTGATCTTGACCTCTCAATTCTTCACTTACACAGAAGCTTACACAGAAAGTTTGTGATTTTATGTATTCTTACATTTTAAGTTCATAACTCTAGCAGTAAAATATCGGTTACTGGTCTGTCATATTTCTTAATTGTTTTTTTCTCAGGTTGGCCTTTATGAAAACCTTAAATAATTTATAAAACATATCTTATATCTTTGAAGATTGGTGTAGATGAATTATCTGCCAGTGCTGAATTGCAATTCCTTGAGATAAATGTATTAGTGGTGTCTTTGATGTTTTTACCTTGCTGGCCAGCTGAACTCCACCACAACTGCTCTCTCACTCCCCCTCCCCAGAAGACAAGGGGGAGAGGAAAGTATGCTGAAAAGGAAAAAACTCATAAGTTCATAGGTTGAGATAAGGATACTTTAATTAAAGGGAAAAAGATATATAAAAAAAATAAAAATAAAAAAGCAAAGTCCATATGGGAGCACAGAGAGAGAGAAGAGAATTATTATCTAGTTCCCATTAACAAGTGAAGTTCAGCCACGTCCTGGAAAGCAGGAGCTCAATACTCATAGTAGGAGGACAGACATCTTCATAATGAAACACACACACCACCACCACCCCCTTCCCCTTTCCCATAGTTTATTGCTGAGTGTGACACCACATGGTATGGAATATCCCTTTGGTTGGTTTAGGTCAGATGCTCTGGTGATGTCCCCTCCCCACCTCTTGCCTGCTGGCTGGGGGAGGGGGACAAGGGAGGAGGGGACAGGGCAGGTTGGAGGGAGTCCTGATCCTGTGCAAGCACTGCTCAGCAGTAGACACAAAACTGATGTGATACCAGTGCTGTTCTAGCTGCACTGTATGGATCACTGCAGGGAAAGTTATCCTCCTCCCAGCCAGACCCAGTACAGTTTCTTAAACCTCAACCTTGAAACTTGATGCCAGATATTCAAAGAATATATAATTAAATATACATATGTTATAATGGCTTATGTCTCCCAGACACTTACCATATATAGAACCATATATAGAACCTCTGTCATGTATCCTGTGTAGAAAGAAGAGATTATCAAAAGTCATATGGGTATAGAGCTCTTTCAGCTGGCCAGTAACAAGTACCTTGCAGAAAGTTGACAAGCATAAGGAAGCTTGACCAGCAATCAGAGGAAGTCCTGATAGTCAAGAAAGGAGGAAGGATTCATGGGGCTGGAAGAAGAGATAACAGAGAATTCAAGACACTTGTCTCAAAGATAAAATTGTACATGATTTTTTTATTATTATTATTTAATCATTGGATGTAATAAAGAAGCAGTGATAAAAGCATAAGCAGAGCCCTCCCCTTGCTATACTATACTGCATCTGTTTCACACTCCAGTGTGTTCCTTTTTTTTTTTTTTTTTTTTTTTTTTTTTTTTTTTTAATTTATGGGGGCCTTGCTGTACAGCTTAAGAGAGGCATAGAATCTGCTGTCCCTTCTCTTTCTTTCACAGGGAATTATTAGGATTGGCTATCTGGCAGAAAGAAAAACTCATATAGAAACTCATTTGAGAAAAATTCATATTTTACATTTTCTGGATAAATTATATAAACATTAGCTGTGGAAGAAAAGCCATCATTTTCTTTATGACCCAGTTTTTCAGAAAAGTAAACTCTGGTCATCACTGTGTTTTATGAGGTATGTTAAGCTTGGTCTGACAACAGTCAAGGGTTTTAATCCTGCAGAGCCCTACTTCTGGAGCCCAGTTTCAGAGCTGATGCTGGGCATGAGTATGCTCTGGGTGCTAAGCTGCATGAGTTGTCAAAATCTCGCCAGATACAGCAACATACAGAATGTATGGAAACTGAATTATTTAATTTAACAGAGGAAAAAACTGAAAGGTGTCAAGCAACACAGTTTTAAATTCAAGTATCTCAGAATCACTTTGGTACATACAACATTTAATAGAAGTTTACCAAGTTTATCATATTTGGTCAAACACCAACATTTTTTGTTTTGCTATTTCTGAGTAAACACTGATAATGCAAAATTCAGCCTACAAGAACCACTAAAAATATCTGAAAACTAGGTTGCAAAATTATTTCCAGAGATGAAATCTGGGGCTATTTGAGCTTTAGATTTTGCTCAAGTAAAGCAAAAATCTAATTTAAATATTGTAGTATAATTTTTTCATATGAACTACCTTATACAGAATATCTATTGAATTCAAGACTACCATATTAAAATAGATAAATAATTTCAGTTTTAGTTCTCCTCAAGGATATTATATATTTTTTTAATCAATGAAATAATGTTTAGAAAATACTATAGCTAGTAAAAATTAAATTGACTAAATAAATAAACAAATAAATAAGTCAACTACAACTATTACTTTATTTTAAAGAGCAGCTGGTCCTTTTAGTTTACATGGTTATATTCATGTATCAACTTGATATTCAAAAGTAATTCAAGGAATGTTTACAGTGGGTAGAGGACTTTTTTTTTTTTTTTTTCAATATATTCAAAATTTCCTTCAATAAGTATATAAGGATGTATTAAACAGAAAAGTTCAATATGTATTCAGTGATTCTTGTTTAATTTCCTTCTATTAAACCCTTTCAATCCAGAGATTGGCATTTGATGTTAAATCAGGAAATAAGAATTAAGAGATAAATACATCTTTGTTAATTTTATAAAGGAAAGAAACTGGCTTCCTAATTCAGAATTAAATTCAACCTGTATGTATTTAGAAAAAAACTAATTATGTTATCTTTATTTTATTTAGTTTTCTTTCCTCGTGGGGAGGGATATAAGAAATGAAATTGCTGAATTAAACATTATTGTTACAATGAACAAATAGCTATTATGGAATATTTAACTCGATATACTAGAAACAGAATCCATAACACATATCTCTGGAAATTAATACAACAACATATTTATTAGTGATTACTTTTATGGTTTTAGTATACTGCATATCCAACAACTGAAAATATTTTTTTCTTGATATAAAACATTTATTAAAAATAAGCAGACTCAGTCTGACTGTAATGCAAGTATGTATTTAGAATAAGTAACTGATTCAAGAGTACATTATAATTAATGCAATATAACTATTTAATTATAATTAATTCTCTTTGAAATTCTGAGTAATTTTTTAAAAGTAAAAATTATGTGATGACATCCAGGGAATTCACATAATCTTAAATATACACATTTCTAAATTTGCCATAACTAATGAATATAACTAATTTTTATCATAGAATCATAGAATATCCAAGTTGGAAGGAATCCACAAGGATCATCACGTCCAATTCGTAGGTCCCCAAAGGACCACCCAAAAAAATCAGACCATGTGTCTGAGAGCATTGCCCAAATGCTTTTTGAACTCTGGCTGGCTCAGTGCCATGAACACTTCCTTGGGGAGCCTGTTCCAGTGCCCGACCAGCCTCTCGGTGAAGAACCTTTTCCTAACACCCAGCCTGACCCTCCCCTGTCTCAGCTCCATGCTGTTCCTTTGGATCCTGTTGCTGGTAACCAGAGAGAAGAGATCAGTGAGTGTCTCTCCACTCCCCCCTGTCCCTTTATGTTTGGTGATGCCTTCCTGTTCAAAGAACACTTTTCAAATCTTTATAATTATGCTCGTTTGAGAAAGTGGTTCCAGTGAACTAGGAAAAAGGTGTGATATTGTGAACTAACAGCTTCTCTGGATTTTCAACTTCATAAGCTAGTCAACAACCTACTTTTTCAAACACAATTTAAGAAAGACTTTTAAAACTCTGTTTATTTACTGGGGCACCCAAAAATAAGCTTTAAGACATTATTAGTTTGTTGGTTTGTTTTTTTCAATCTATCTTTCAGTCATCTGTTATAATGTAAGAATGCACACAGATAGTTTTCCAAACAGTGTCAGTAGGAAAGTATACAAATTTTAGCAAAGATGATAATGAGAATGTTAATGATGAACTGTTTGGCATTTCTGAGGTTTAGGACTGTGATACAGAGAAAATGATATTGCAGGTCAGTTATAATTTTGCCCAAGGCCTCCTATGCTTCCATACAAGATAGAATTTCCTTTTAGAAACCACAGAATTTGGAGATGTGATTCTTTGTATAGATACTGCATTGGATGCAGTAATTCTAGTACCACACAATCTCCAGGTAGGACAGACACTTCTTCACCCTGAGAATGATTTTCTCCTGTGACAGATCGTCTAATAACATGATACTATTCCTACATTGCACGTAAAGGAAAGGGTCAACTCTTCTCATAACAGTTAAACAAACAAACAGAAAACAAACAACAACAATAAAACGTATCATTTTTTTGCAAACTTATTCAAGACAGAGACAAATTTTAACTGAAGAATTCTATTCTATTGTTCTCACAAACTTAATCTAAAATAATTGAAATCTTGCATGGATTAACCTGGATTTTTTGGGGCAATGGCAGTACCAAAATCTCTTAGACATATTCATACAAGCTGTAAAAAATAGCGTTGGTTAGTTCTCAAAAACATTAACTACAGAGTTCTATCCTAAGAATGATCGCTAAATGTTAGGAAGAAGTCCCAGATGAAAAGAAAGATGTGTTGTTCAGATCTCTAGGGTGCCCAGCAATGGCACCTTGAACAATAATTTATCTGTGAAGTCAGCAGAAAAAGTACTGTTCCAATGAACTGGTACGGCTATTATTTGATCAGAATAAATGCATACAGGCTCTTAGACAGTAAAGCTATATAGATAGCCTGTAAAATAAATTTACCCATAGTAAAGTCATGAGCTACCTAATCTAGCTTCCAAGTTCAATATAAATTCAAAATTTATCTTTCTTTGATTGAAGTGTTGGACTAGATAACCTCTAGACATCCCTTCCAACCTACCTTATTCTTTAAGTTTATGAAAATGGAAAGTAAACATATGTAAGCGGAAGGAAATATATGTGCTCATACAGACATTTTGGAAATTCAAACACAAGAATGGACAATGAAGAAAAAAAATAAAAAGAATAAAAGAATGATTCCCATGCATTTCATGTCATGTGATCTTCCAGAAAGCTAAACTATTCTTTGTCATATTTGCTAGCTGAATCTTGCTCAACAGAACACGACAGCAGACTCCACTCCTATCTTCCTATTTTGCCTTCTCTTTCTTCCTGTGCCAATTTTGAAGCTTCATAGCATCAGGGGACTCATTGTAAAATCTGACATTATAGGGAAAGACTTGTAACACCTGGCTTATAATACACCTGAATTCCATTCTCTTTGTCTGTCAAATAAATGCCACAAAAATTCCTTCAAGTTCAGGGCTATTTGTAACTGCAGGAAAGCAAGATATGCCACAGAAACATTTGTGACAACTTTTTTTGAGAAACTAACTTTTATCTGCTTAAAATCCATATCAGCTTGACCAAAAATAAATAAATAAGCAAACAAACAAATATATAAATAAAAAACAAACTGAATGGGTTATCTTTCTGCATATGCCATAAATTGTTTTCAGTCACAAAGACAGTGGTATATAGTTGTAAATAATTGTATAGAAATTACTGTGTTTCTAATCTAGCACCCAAGTGAGCAAAGAGTAAAAGTGCTCTAATATTTCATTTCAAATACCAACATCCACTGTATCTCTGGTCACTCTACCTCTATCATTATTCCTACTTCATGTCAGTGGGATTACTGACACAGTGAAGTACTATCCAAGCACTGCCTAGCCTTGTCCAGAGCATGAAATACAGCTCTATGATTGTGAATAACCAAGAATAATTCCACCATCCCATATGCTCTTTGAACACCATCCCATAGCAAAAAAAAAAAAAAAAAAAAAAGCAGTACACCACCAGAGAACAAAATGTTAAGTTCCCATCTCAAAAGTAATGATTTAAATTGTTAACATTTCCCCTCCCTTGGAACTATTTTGGCAATTGTTGCAGTCTCACTATGGTTCCCACTCCTCTCTTTCCTCTCCTCTCCTCCATATATTCAGTATAACCACATCTCTGAGAGCCAGTGAAGCTTTTATTTATCTGCAGATCCCAGAACATGTGAATGAAACTTCTAATATTACTTTATTATCCAGTTTTCCTAGTGGTGCTTTTAAAACTTTAGAACGCAGTTTGATGAGAAGATCTCACGTTAACCAAGATCAGTATGATTTACTTTGCTATTTTTTCCCCATTTTAAAATTCTACCTGTAAGTATACAGGTAAGATGAAAGGTAAGATACAGGTCTGATAAAAGTTTCATTTTTTTTTTTTCTGGTACACAGCCAATATAACTTATCCGTGCTTTACTGATGTGCAGGGAGAAACTATTAAGCAACAGTAAGTATGAAAGGATAAGAATATATTCCCTTTTGGGTGGTAGGATATGAAACAATACAACCACTAACTTTTAAGTGCTAGAAAACTAGTGTTATCTTTTAGTAATTTTTGTTTAACACGGTGTGTGTTTGGTGCCAGCACTAGTAAACTAATATATTATGTTGTGAAGCTAACTGAAATAAGTTATAGCTGAGGGAAATAGGAAGTCATTAATTAGAAAGTTTAAGTAGTGTGCAGAGGATTGTCTGTGTGTATAACCAATGCCATCTACATTAATTTCAAAGACTGTGATAGCAGAACTACTTGATAAAATATTTGCTTTCTAAACATTGCAGTGAGCTTGCAGTGAGCTTTTAGATCACACTGTGTTCTGACTCAAAATAAATCTTGCAATATACACATGGATAAACCCAGAGATGGTTGGAAGCATTCTAGGTCATCCCCTCTTGGGCAGGACATGTACCTGAGCAACCTGTTCAGGTGATCCTGCTTTGAGCAGCAGTTTAAATATATGATCTCTAGAGATGACTGCCAGCTTTGGTCATTTTCTGACTGTGTCTCTTTTGTCACATTGAAAATACAGAAAGGCACTTGGTTAAGCTGTAATGCAACCAAATAGTTAATGACTACTAAGGATAAGGAAAGGCTGAGATTCTCAATGCCTTCTTTGCATCTGTCTTCATCTGTCTTTGGGATCCACCCATGGGTGCTGAGGGAGTTGGCGGATGTGATAATTGAGCAGCTTTCCATCATATATCAGCAGTCATAGTTATCCAGAGAGGTCCCAGATGACTGGAGACTTACTAATGTGACACGCATCTATAAGAAGGGGCCATAAGGAGGACCTGGGGAACTACAGGCCTGTCAGCCTAACCTCAGTGCCAGTGAAGGTTATAGAACAGATCATCTTGAGAGCAATCATGCAACATGTGCAAGACAAACAAGGGATAAAGCCCAGCCAGCACGGGTTCATGAAAGGCAAGTCCTGCCTAACCAATCTCATCTCCTTCTATGACCAGGTGACCCACCTTGTTGGTAAGGGAAAGGCAGTTGATGTAGTCTACCTAAACTTCAGCAAAGCCTTTGATATGGTCTCCCACTGTATTCTCCTAGAGAAGCTGGCAGCCCATAGCTTGGACAGATACACTCTGCTGGGTTAAAAACTGTCTGGACAGCTGGGCCCAGAGGGTAGTGGTGAATGGAGTAAAATCCATCTGGAAAACAGTCATGAGTAGTGTTCCCCAGCGTTTGGTGTTGGGTTCCATCCTTTTTAATATCTTCATTGATGACTTGGATGAGGGAATTGTGTGTACCCTCAGTAAGTTTGCAGATGACATCAAGTTGGGGGGAAGTGTCAATCTGCTGGAGGTTAGAAAGGCCCTACAGAGGAACCTGGACAGGATGGGTTGATGGACAGAGGCCAATGGGATGAGGTTCAACAGAGCTAAATGCTGGGTCCCGCATTTTGGTAACAACAACCCCATGTAAAACTACTGGCTTGGGGAAGAGTGGCTGGAAAGCTGTGCAGAGGAAAAGGATCTGGGAGTGCTGATTGGTGCTTGCCTGAACACGAGATGGCAGTGTGCCCAGGTGGCCAAGAAGGCCAATGGCATCCTGGCCAGTATCAGGAATAGTATAGCCAGCAAGATCAGGGAGGTAACTGTTCCCCTGTAGTCAGCTCTGGTGAGATCATACCTCGAACACTGTGCTCAGTTTTGGGCCCCTCAGTACAAGAAGGACATACAAGGCCCTGGGGTATATTCAGAGAAGGCCTAGGCAGCTGGTGAAGGATCTGGAACACAAGTTTTAAGAGGAGCGGCTGATGGAACTGAGGTTGTTGTGAAGGAAGGTGTGGGGAGCTGGGGTTTGGCCTCTTCTCACAGGTAACTAGTGATAGGACTAGTGGGAATGTATTCAAGTTGCACCAGGTGAGGTTCAGGTTGGAATTTAAGAGAAATTTCTTCTCAGAAAGAGTAGTCAGGCATTGGAACATGTTGCCCAGGGAGGTGGTGGGGTCACTGTACCTGAGAGTGCTCTGGTGGCAGTGTTCTGTCACCTGAACTATAAAGAAGTTCTTCCTCATATGGCAATGAAACTTCTTGTCATTCAATTTATATCCATTACCCCTTGTCCTATCACTGGCCACCACCGAGAAGTGTTTGGTCCCATCCTCTTTACACTGTCCCCTCAGATATTTATAGAGGTTGATAAGATCCCCTCTCAATCTCCTCTTCACTAGGCTAAACAGGCCCATCTCACTCAGACTTTCCTCATAAGACAGATGCTCCAATCCCTTAATCATCTTCATGGCTCTACACTGGACCCTCTCTAGAAGTCCTACATTCCTCTTGTACTGGTGAGCCCAGAACTGGACACTATATTCCATGTGTGGCCTCCCCAGAGCTGAGTAGAGGGGGAGGATCACCTCTCTCAAGCTGCTGCCCACACTCCTCCTGATGCAGGCTAGAATCCCATTGTTCTTCTTGTCCCCAAGGGAACACTGGTGGCTCATGGTTAACTTGTCATCCACCACGATGCCCAGGTCCTTCTCCACAGAGCTGATCTCCAGCAGGTCAGCTCCCAACCTGTACTGGTGCCTGGGGTTGTTCCTCCCCAGGTGCAGGACCCTACACTTGCCCTTGCTGAACCTCATGAGGTTTCTCTTGGCCCAACCCTCCAGCCTGTTTAGTTCCCTCTGAATGGCTGGCCGCACAGGCCTCTGGTATGTCAGCCACTCTGCCAATCTTTGTATCATTTGTAAACTTGCTGAGGGTGCACTCTGTCCCTTCATTCAGGTCACTGATGAGAAAATTGTATAGTACTGGGCCCACTACTGACCCCTGGAGGACACCACTCGCCACAGGCCTCCAAGTAACTGCACTGCTGAGAACAATCCTCTGAGCTCTGCCATCCAGCCCTTTCTCGATTCACCCCACTGTCCACTCATGGATCCCACAATTCTGGAGCTTGCTCAGGAGGATGTTATGGGAGACAATGTCAAAAGCCTTGCTGAAGTCAAGGTAGACAGCCTCCACTGCTCTCCCCTCATCCATCCAGGCAGTCATCTCATCGTAGAACTCAGGTTGGTTAAACACGACTTCCCTTTCATGAATCCTTTTTGACTGCTTACTGATCACCTTCTTTTCCTCCACATGCTTAGAGATGGCCTCAAGGATGAGCTACTCCATTGCCTTTCCAGGGATGGAGGTGAGGCTGAAGCTGGCTCTTCCTTCTTGCCCTTCTTGAAGACCAGAGTGATGTTGGTTTTCTTCCAGTCCTCAGGCACCTCTCCTGTTCTCCAAGACCTTTCAAAGATTATAGAGAGTGGCTTAGCAATAACACCCAACAATTCCCTCAGCACTGTCAGGTGCATTCCATCAGGGTCCGTAGATTTGTGGGTGTCTAGCTTGCCTAAATAACCTCTAATCCAATCCTCTTCAACCACGGGAAAGACTTCTTCTCTCCAGGTTTTCTCTCATTTCCAGGCTCAGTAATGCATGGGGACCAGCTTTAGCAGAGAAGACTGAATCAAAGAAGGCATTCAGTAACTCTGCCTTGTCTGTATCTGCCGTCACCAAGGCACCCATGTCATTTAGCAGCACATCCACATATTCCTTAGTCTTTCTTTTGCTGATGATGTATTTGAAGAAGCCCTTCTTGTTATTCTTGCTGTCTCTTTCTAAATTTAATTGTAACTGGGCCTTGGCGTTCCTCATTGTTTCCCTGAATTCTCTGACAATGTTCCTATATTCCACCTAAGTGGTTTGTCTCTTCTTCCACATCATGTATGCTTTCTTCTTCCATTTAATTTTTCCCTAACGATCCTTGCCCATCCACACAGGTCACCGGTTCCCCTTGCTTGACTTCTTTCTTGTAGGGATGCACGAATCCTGAACTTTGAGGAAGTAGTGCTTGGATATTAGCCAACTCTCCTGGACCCCCCTTTCCCTCTAAGGCCCTGGACCAGGGGATTCCTCCAATTAGGTCCCTGAAGATGTCAAAGTTAACTCCAGCCTACTTTTTGTCCTGCTTCCTCCTTGCAGGATCTTGAACTCCAACATCTCGTGTTCACTGCAGCTGAGACTGTCCTCAACCTTCATGTTTCCAACTAGACCATCTCTGTTAGTATCCACAGTATTCTACAATAGTATCCACAGTATCCTACAATAAACTGGACTATTTGTTCTGAGCTGTGTTGTCTTCCCAGCAAATATGGGGGTGGTTAAAGTCCCCCATAAGTACCAGGGCTTAACTTGCAGCTGCCTGTAGAAGGCCTCATCCACTTCCTCTTCTTGATCCAGTGGCCTGTAGTAAACACCCACCCTGACGTCACCCCTGTTGGCTTGTCCTTTAATCCTCACCCATAGGCTCTTGATTCACACTTTATCCTCCCCTATGCAGAGCTGCATACATTCCAGATGCTCACTCACGTAAAGAGCAACTTTACAAGCACTTCACCTTCCCAGCCTGCCCTTCCTAAAAAACACAAAGCTGTCCATGGCCATGAGAGCTACCCCACCATGTCTCAGTAATTGTGTCAGAACTTCAGTAAAAGGATATTTAAATGTTTCTTAGGCTTTCTGAAAGCCTAAGAACTCATTACCTCCAGCCAAGTCATGTTGCCCTGATAAAATTGGGAGTATCAGGCACACTGCTGAGAAATAAGGATTTTTCAGCTTGCTTCTTCATGCTCTGATATCTCTGATGAATCCCTCATGCTAATTTTTATTGATAAGCTTTGTAGTTACAATATTAGTTCTGTAACACAAAATAAGATATATATGTATGATTTATTGCCATCACACACATTTATTTTGTTCTTTATAATGTGTATAGTTTAAATTTATTCCTAAAACTCAAAGTGAAGTGTTTATAAAAGTAAGTATAACCCTTGTCTGTCAGTTTTCAAGGCTTTGATATTTGTCATGTTGCTCCTCTCCATTTTTATTCTATGATTCTGAGGTACATATTCCTTCTCTACAATCATTCATTTTCTTCCTAACATTAAATCACATTTAGGTTTACTAACATATTTTAAATGAACATCTAGATGGAAGATGAACAGATTTCTGTTGATCTAATGGGAACAGCTGAATGCGTATTAGTTTTGTTAGTTTTACAGATGGATTTGGATGCAGACATTTAGCATAATGTATAGTGATAAACAAAATGTCATTGATGTCTTAATTTTTCATACCATCTATGGTATCCTAAGATTCTTGTATTTTCCTTTATTTTCTCCTTCATTTATACATGTAACTAATAATCTACCACGTTTTGTTTGTTTGTTTGTTTGTTTTGTTTTGTTTTGTTTTTATCCATTGGTATAATAAGTAGAGAAAATTAGAGTAGAAAACCTATTTAATAAACACTAAGAATCAGCTGTGGTAATTTTTATTGAGGATTCACAGAGTTAAAATATATCCCTAGTAAACTGCATTAATGTTTTGTCAAATTGCAAGAAAAGGAGACTCTGGATGATCTCATCTGTATCACATCCTTACTGGTGAGAGATAAATGCTCAGGTTTGAATATTAACTCCTCTTACTATAAAAATTTGTCTCCGTCCCCTCCAATTCATTAATGCCAGTGGGAAATAATAATTCCAGGATTTTATAACCTGAGTCTGTAAAATTGTTGTAGCGCTACTGTAAATTCCACGTTATGATTTTCACTTTCATTGAAGTCTAAAGTGCAAAAATAAATATTTTTGTCATAAAAGACATAAATAATTTTGTTTTATATATATACTATTTGTACCATAATGCATACATCTGGACACAGTCAAGTTTCTAGTATCAGAGACGTAATGCAATTTGAATGCCTCTTGTAATGAATTTTCATTAATTTATTATTATTAGTTAAAATAATGTTGTTCCTTAGTTTCTCTTTTTTTCATCATTTAACTGTAGAAGTCTCTACCTTTCCTGTTTAACCAGTTCAGAATTTATAAAGTATTTGAAAGATTTCAGAGGTATATTTTTTTTTCACTGGAACAAGTTCTCCAATTAATGTATCTCATTTAAAAATCAGCCATCTTGCTGTTGAAGAAATAATGAAATTGTATATAGATATACATATGCTAAGTGCAAGAGAGAATGTCTTTCATGTATTTTTTTTTATTATTATTTTTTCTAAGACAAATAAATAATTTAGGTATGCACATGCAAGCAAACTCACAGCAATAGCATCCAATAGGAAAATACTGCAGAAAGGCATCTTTGTTGTTGTTGTTTTGTTGTTGTTGTTTTGGTTTTTGTTTTTTGACCCCTGAATAAAGAAAGAAGCACAGAATTAGGATTTCAGGGATGTGAGGGGAAAAGAAGTAGCAAAAAATCTGACAAAGATATTATATCAAGATAGTGCCATTTTAAACAAATTCATCTTTACTGTTTATGCCTCCCTGACAGACAGCAAGAGTTTTACCAGTTAGCTTCCAGCTCAACAATTTTGAGGCAATTCAGGCTACTCCAAGGACGAGTTCTTTCAAAAGACTGTAAGATTTTTCTGCATTATTTCACCCATTTATCTTTTCTAGCACAAAGAAATTTCAAATATTTAGGCCTTGAAAAAAAATTAAAATGTGTATATGCATCCCGTATGTTCTACAGCATGGTATTTTTCTTTTACAAGAAGTCTTATATTCCACAAAAAGATCACATCATATATGTTTGTTTGTTTGTTTGTTTGTTTTCCTAATAAATAAAACAATGTTGAATTTCTTGATTCTGCTGCATTCTACAAATTTGGAGACTACATAAGTTCTATGTAGTTCCACATTTTAAACGTTGATGTTTTCCCATCACTACTTATCGAAAAACATATCTGCTAATCGAGCATGAGTCTTTTTCCTCCCATAAATCTTTTGTGACATCTTACTTTGACAGGAATATTTTGCTTACTACTGTTCTGTTTCCTATTAAAATTCCAATATGTAATACCACATCTCATAGTATATTTTCAGTTAGCTAACTAGCTAACCTTTCTTCATTGCCTGACAAATGGTATTTTACGTTGACACAGTCTGAGCACCAGCTCTGCCTAAAGTCCAGGCAACGGGCAGGTAAACAAGCTTGTAGCCCAAAACGAGCACTTTTGAAAGACTCATAGGACAAAGTAGAGTAGATTCGTGTCTCTGGTTGTAGCTGGAGAAGGATTCACCCCCTTGCATTTGCTCCTGTTTTGAAGTGCTCCTGTACAACAGATATGATGTTCTAGTGCAGGAGAGAGGAGACTCAGGGAGAAGTAGAAAAGACTTCTGAAAGGCCATACACAGGGAACTCAGAAAGGCCAGCCACACAAAGTTGGCTCAGTCTCCCACCTGCATCAGAACAAGTGCCAAAATGAAGGCATGAATGGTGGCAGTTATTGGAGAATCCTCTCTGAGAGGCACTGAGGCTCCCATTTGCCCTCCAGACAACCTACCTTTCCAAAGAGGCTTCATGCCTTGGGCCCACATTTGCAATATTACAAAGAGTCTACCAAGGGTTGTGGGTCACAATAATTACCACCACTTCCTACTTTTTCCATGTAGGATCAAACAATGCAGTGACAATATCAAAAAGGATTTTATATCCCTTGGAAAGATGTTGAAGGAATAGGGAGCACAAGCACTGCTCTCCTCTGTCCTTCCAGTTGGTGACTGGAACCCAGGAAGAAGGAGACAAATGGACCATGTGAATGATTGGCTATGAGGCTAGTTCCATCGAATCATAGAATCATAAAGGTTGGAAAAGACCTCCAAGGTCACCTGGTCCAACCATCATCCTACTACCAATATCACCCGCTAAACCATGTCCCTAAGCACCAGGTCTAACCATTCCTTAAACACCCCCAGGGACAGAGACTCTACCAGCCCCCTGGGCAACATTTTCCAATGTCTTCTCTTTCTGAGAAGAAATTTCTCCTAATTTCCAACCTGAATCTACACTGGTGAAACTTGAGTCCATTCCCTCTTGCCCTGCTGCTAGTTATCTGCAAGAAGAAGCTGCCCCCAGCTCCCCACAACTTCCTTTCAGGTAGCTGTAGAGATCAAAAAGGTCTGCCCTGAGCCTCCTCTTCTCCAGACTAAACAACACCAGTTCCCTCAGCAATGACAACCGCCAACTCCCTCAGCACCCTCGGGTGGATCCAATCTGGCCCCATGGGTTTGTGACAGTTGAGGCGGAGTAGCAGGTCTCTGTTTCCACCTGAACCATGGCGGGGTTCTTCTGTTCCTTGTCCCAGACTCCAGGTTTGGAGACTGAGTACCTTGAGGATAAGTGGTCTGGCTAGTAAAGACAGATACAAAGAAGGCATTGAGAACCTCAGCCTTTTCCTTATCCTCCATTGTCACGTTCCCCTAGGTGTCCAGTGAAGAATGGAGATTCTCTTTAGCACTCCTCTTGCCATTAATATATTTATAAAAATGTTTTATTTATTTATTTTTTTGTTTGTTATCCTTGATCATAGTGGCCAGGTTGAACTCATGCTGGGATTTGGCCTTCCCGATTTTTAATCTGCATATGTTGTCAGATTCCTTGTACTCTCCCTGAGTTGCCTACCCTTTCTTCCACCAGACATAAACTCTTTTCTCCTGAACACATAGCAAATGTTCCCTGTTCAGCCATGCCAGTCTTCTTCCCCTATGGCTCATCTTACAGCACATGGGGACAGCCTGCTCCTGCACTTTTAAGACTTCTTTCTTGAGGAGCATCCAGCCTTCCTGGACCACTCTGTCCTTGAGGACTGACTCCCAAGGGACCCTCCCTACCAGTGTCATGAACAATTCAAAGTCTGCCCTCTGGAAGTCCAAGGTAGCAGTTTTACTGACACCCCTTCTGACTTCCCCAAAAACAGAGAACTCTCCCATGTCATGGTCACTCTGCCCAAGACAACTCATTACCACCACATCTCCCACCAGTCCTTCTCTGTCCATGAACAGCAGGTCTAGCGGGGCACACCATCTGGTAGGGTCACTAACAATGCCCAAATTTTTGCATTCTACAACCTTAGGTGCACTTTTAAGAGACTAGGCATGCTGATGCAGGATGGGGCACACCTGACCAGGTGGGGCAAGAGTGTTCTGGGCAGGAAGCTAGCTGGGCTTATTAGGAGGGCTTTAAACTAGATGTTGTGGGGTAAGGGGATGCACCTCTGAGTGAAGAAAGCATATCTGAGAACATTATCAGTCTAAGTAACAACAGGGAAATACTTGTGAACTGTCCCAATGACATCAGGAAGGACTCTGTAAATGTGCTAAGACCGATAATGTAGCTAAAATGCCTCTACACTAGTGCACACAGAATGGGAAACAAGCAGAAGGAGTTGGAAACCATGGCATAATTAGACAGATGTATTCTGATTGCTATCATGGAAGCATGGAGGGATGGATCACATAACTGGAACACTGAAATAGAGTGCTACAAGCTCTTTAGAAGAGTTAGGGAAGGAGGGGAGGGGGTGTTGCCCTCTACATTAGGGAAGGGATTAATTGTGAAGAGATGCCTCTGAGAATGAGCCACAAACAGGTTGACAGCTTGTGGGTGATACTTAAGGACAACACCAATAAAGGACAGCTTGTGGTTGGGGTCTACTGCAGGTTGTCTGATGAAGGGATAGAACCTGTGGATGAGGCATTCTTGCTTCAACTACAAGAAGTGTTATTCTCACATGCCCTCCTCCTAATGGGGGACTCCAACCACCTGGATGTCTGCTGGGAAAACTACACAGCATTCTATAAACAATCCAGGAGATTCCTAGACTATGTTGAAGATAACTTCCTGGTCCAGCTATTAGACAAACCAACCAGAGAAGAAGCCTTACTGGACCTGGTGCCCACCAATGTGGAAGAGCTCATTAAAGAGGTCAAGATTGGAGGCAGCCTGGGTTGCAGTGACCATGCCCTTGTTGAGTTTGTGACCTTTAGGAATACGGGCCTGGCAAAGAGAAAAGTCAGGACCCTGAACTTCTGAAGAGTAAACTTCAAGCTATATGAAGACCTAGTAGCTGAGGTCCCCTGGAACACTGTCTTTAGGGAGAAAGGAGCTGAAGAGAGCTGGCCACTCTTTAAGGATGTTTTCCTTAGAGCGCAAGAACTCTCCATCCCCCTGCATAAGAAAGGGAATGGGGAGGGCAGAAACCCAGGATGAATGAGCAAGGACCTCTTGGTCAAACTGAGATGCAAGAGGAAAATCCACAGGCAGTGGAAGCAGGGACACGTGGCCTGGGAAGAGTACAGGGATGCAGTCTGGATGTGCAGGGATGGGATCAGAAAAGCCAAACCACAGATGGAACTGAGCTTGGTAAGGGATGCAAAGAATATCAGGATGGCATTTTTTAGGTACATTGCTCAGAAAAGAAAGGCCATGAGAGCGTACCACCTCTGACAGATGAGAAGAGTGAACTGGGAATGACAAACATGGAGAAGGCTGAGATACTCAACAAATTATTTGCCTGAGTCTTCACTGCCAGTCAGGCTTCCCAAATCTCTCATTTCCTTGAATCTGTAGATGGAGGCTGAGGGAGCAAAGTGCCACCCACTGTAAGTGAAGAGCAGGTTCAAGACCACCTGATGAAACTAAACATGTACGAGTCTATGGGGCCTAATGACATGATCTGAGCATCCTGAAGGAATTGGCTGATGTAGCTGCCAAGCCTCAATCCATCATATTTGAAAAGTCCTGGCAGTTGGGCAAAGTCCCTGGTGACTGGAAAAAACAAAACTTCACTCCCATTTTAGAAAGGGAAGAAAGGAAGACCCAGGGAACTAAGGACTGGTGAGCCTCATCTGTATGCCTGGCAAGATCATGGAATTAATTACCATGGAAGCAATATTAGGGCACATGCAAGACAAAGAGGTGATCCAAGACAGACAGCATGGCTTCACCAAGGGTAAATCACACCTGACCAATCTGGTGGCCTTCTATGATGGAGTGATTGCATCAGTTAACAAGGGAAGACAGACCAATGTCATTTACCTGTATTTATGTAAGGCCTTTGACATGGTCCCACATGATACCCTGGTGTCCAAATTGGAGAGATAAGGATTTGATGGATGGACAAAACAGTGGATAAGGATTTGGCTTGAAGGTTGTACCCAGAGAGTGGTGATCTATGTCCAAGTGGAGGCCGGTGATGAGTGGTGTCCCTCAATTGTCTGTACTGTCTGATACTGTTTAATATCTTTGTCAGTGACATAGACGATGAGATTGAGTGCACTCTCAGCAGGTTTGCAGATGACACCAAGATGGGTGGTGCAGTTGATACAATAGAAGGAAGGGATGCCATCCAAAGGGACCTGGACAAGCTTTAGAACTGGGCCCACAGAAACCCAGTGAGGTTTAACAAGTCAAAGTGCAACGTGCTGCATCTGGGCCAGGGCAACCCCAGAGAGGAGTACAGAGTGGGAGAAGAACTCATTGAGAGCAACCCTGCAGAGAAAGACTTGGGGATTCTGGTGGATGAAAAGCTCGACATGAGCTGGCAGGGCATGCTTGCAGCCCAGAAGGCCCACTGAATCCTGGGCTACATCAAAAGAGGAGTGTCCAGCAGGTCAAGGGAGGTGGTTGTCCCTCTCTACTCTGCCCTCGGGAGGCCTCACTAGGTGTACTGCATCCATATCTGGGGCCTCCTGTACAAGAAGGATGTTCATCTGTTAGAGTGGTCCAGAGGAGGACCAAGAAGATGATCAAGGGGCTGGAGCACCTCTCCTACAAAGATAGGCTGAGAGAGCTGGGGCTGTTCAGCCTAAAGAAGACAAGGCTCCGGGGTGACCTCATTGCAGCTTTTCAGTACTTAAAGGGGACTGTTAAAAAAGATGGAGAGCAACTCTTTGCTCAATCAGACAATGACAGGACAAGGGGAAATGGTTTTAAACTAAAAGAGGGGAGATTTAGATTAGATGTTAGGAGGAAATTCTTCACTCAGAGGGTGATGAGGCAGTGGAACAGGTTTTCCAGAGAAGCTGTGGATGTTC
>NC_048894.1:143096874-143115963 GCF_011077185.1 Oxyura jamaicensis
GAACGGCTGTGTGGTGTTTAGCTGCCAGCCGGGTTAAACCACAACAGTTTTGTCTCTTGTTTAATCTTTTAAACAATGGAGTAATGTTTTTATGTGCTTAACATGAGATGTAAAATGAACTTTGTGAATCTATACAAAAATGTAGTGTTAAAATCTATACAAAAATTGTAGTGTTAAAAAGAGAATTATGAGAATCTTTAGTTTTGTTCTGCATTACAAGCCCTATAAAGTCCTTTTATTTTATTTATTTATTTATTTTTTAAATCAAGGTCCTCAATTTAAACTTTAGGAATTATGTCTCTTAGCTCTGAAAATGGATCTAGACTTCGTAACACTTCTCAAAAATTCAGTTTAATCTTGGGCACTGATTCGTGGAAATGGACTCTACAATCAGTAAGATCGTAAAGTAGGTATGTTTATTCAGCGCTGGGCCGCATGGGGGGTAGTCCCACCAAAGTTGTGTACCTCTAACACAGCAACTTGCTTTAGTTATATGCAGTAAAGAGTTACATATGCATGAAGTTTACCAGTAGGCCTATACATATGCCTAACCTGTCCCCGCTTAGTATTAAAATTAGCTCCAAGAAGTCATTTCCATAAACTCTTCCCATCTGCACTTGCGCAGTTCCTTCTGGTGGTGGGCACTGAGGGTCGTGAGGATGAAGTAAGATGGCTTTATCAGGGCTGAACTTTTCACCTGGTCTTCTTGTGCATGCTTTCTGATCCCTTGGTCACAGTCTGAGCCATAAGGTTGGTTTGATCCAGTTCTCGGGGTCTGAGGGCCTCCTGTTATCTCGAGGCCTTGCAAGTTTGACATTCTTTATCTTGCCCTTTTATGAACAGTCCTTCTTATCTCTGAACCCTTGGTCACAGTCCGAACCATAAGGTTGGTTTGATCTGGTTCTCAGTGTCCCAGGGGCTCCTGTTATCTGGAGGCCTAAGCGCAACACAGGCACAGTACGTTGCAAATGTAGCACGTATTAAGCAATGAGTGTTGCCTACATATTCATACTTAATCAATCGCTCTCTAATTTCTAACCCCATGTCTAAGGCACTATCTGTAATAATCTGCAAACATTTTCCAGCCTCAGGAATTCAGCATCGAAAGTCTATTAAAAATGAGAAAATGTAAATTTATTTTTTTCCTGTCATAGTTGCTTGAGGTCAAATTTATTAATTGAATATTTTTAATACTTTGGCTATACTCTCTAACTCTTACTTGTATAGAGAATCAAATAACACAAATTGAAATGTTGATTTTTTTCATAAATTTAATAGGATTTAACAGAACAATAGGCCTTTGGTGGTTCTTGTTTCTACATGATGATTTTCAATGTTTCATTGGTTATAGTTACTATGATAACTTGTTCAAGTTTTACACTGACAGTTATTCACAAACATGCCAGCTCATTTACTTAATTACTAAGAAAGTTTAAGCTGATCTCCTTATAAACTTTTACTATTAGGGAATTCCCCTTTTACAATTGAGGGAGGTTTTTTTATTATTTATTTATTTATTTATTTATTTAATCAAACTTAGTGCAAGCAGACTTCTGGGGATTAATGTTAAGATGAAGAAAATTTCTAGAAATAAAATAAGCTTAATATTTTCTGCTAGTAAATAGGCTTATTTTTTTCTTCTAGTAACCCAATTCATGAAATCAAATAAACATAACAACACATTTAATCGTGCATAGCAGAGACTAGATGACATACTTAGAAGTCAGATTTATATTTATGAAGAATATCTGGAGGACCCGATCCAGTTACTAAACTGGCAGTTACTTAACTGCCATAAATGAAACAAACAAAGAATTTGCTTTCCTTTAGACTTCATTACTCAAACTGTTAATTTACCTTTTGTTTAGCCTATTTAGTATTAACACTCATCCTATGAACAAGCTAGTCTAAAGGCTTCATGCTATCTTATTTAAGTCCATAAAGTCAGGGATATCTAATCTATTTAGTGATCATAGAAACAGGAGAAAAAAAAAAAAAAATAGGTTGCAAAGGACCTCTGAAGGTCATCTAGTCCAATGTTCTGTTTAAAGCACATCTTCAACTTTAGAGAGGATTCGTCAAGGTTTTTTTTTGTTGTTGTTTGTTTGTTTATTTGTTTTTGTGGAGAATCTCTGAGTAACTTGTTCTGATACTTGCTAACTCTAAGTGTGTTTTTTATTTCTTTCCCTTGACTATTTCTGACTATGCCAGCAATATTTTATGTAACCCTTTCTGACGGAACACAAAAGCACAGCTGGCTGCTTCACAATAGGATAAAGAAATTGGGAGCCGAGTCACTCCAGGCAGTGAAGGAGGTAAAGAAATGTCTGTGAAACCTTTTTTGGGGAAAAAAAAAAAAAAAAAAAAAAAAATCTCATGTTATGCCAGAGTCTCATGCACACATAATGCCTTCCTAATCAGATTTCTATCTCATTAAGGCTGTTTTCAAATGATATTTTTATAACTAAAAATAAGATCACAGTGGTTATTCCTGGCCCTATGGAAAGCAGTGAGGTGTTTTTGTTTTTATTTTTTATTTATTTTTTTATTGATTTCAGCTGCACTAGAAGTTCTCTCTCACCAGGAGTCTTACGTTAATATATACATATATATGTATATATGATATATAAAAACAATAAATCCTAAAGGGAGTAAGATGTTGATTAGTCACTTTTATGAGTGATTTATCATGAGTGTTTCTCATAGGTTGCTTTGTTTCAAAAGGAAAATGCTTTCTCCAGTTTCTATTTGGGTTCACTAAGCTGCTACTCTGCTCTTTTTCTTTAAGACAAATGGAAATTAACTTGTTTTCCTTTTTTCACAACAGAGACATTAAGAAAGGATATTACTTTATTTATATCACTCAGTTCTTATATATTAAGAAAAAGAACGTTCATGATCTTCCAATGTCTAAATAGGATGAGCATGTGATCAATCAAATATAACCTTTGCTCAGCCCCTCCATGTTATTCATCATCTTACAATGCCTCTTCTAAAATTTATATTATAAGCTTTTTCAGGCAAGAATCCTGATTCATGTCTTCTGTGGAGTCTCTATTGCCCTTTGTGTGCTTACCATAATAATAGGGTGATAAATGATTTATGTTGTTTTCTCTGCTTCTACATTTGAATTCATAAATCAATTTTTAGATGTACTTTAATCATCCTCATGCTTTTTGTTTATTCTGATTGAAATCTCTTGGATTTTCTTCAGTAGTTTTTACCTGGCATCTTCACAAATATTTGAGCTAAGATTTTCCACAAACATTCAACACATGGCAACAGAAAGCAAATATGTATTGCAAGCTTCATCCAGAAGCATATTGGAGGAACATTGCCTTAAGTACGATCAGTGATAGCTACGGTGTGTGCCTATGAAATGTTTAATCTTTCAAACAGCAGAGTCCAAAGGAAAACCTAATGTTCTATAGCAACTGTGAAAGCTGTAGCTGACAGCTTGTCCTGTTGCAAGATACATTAACTTTCTCCAATAAAATATTAACACATTTATCAATTTTATGATCAATACACTGTACTTTTGTAGTACTTAGATGTTTGAAAAACATTTCATGAAATGATGAATTATTGCTCTAAACGCAATATGTGCATAACAACCTTAAATTCTGTATTTCTTTATAACTATAACACTATGTCATTTTTTTCTGCTGATTACAGAGCAGTAGGACTGTCAACAACAAATAGGTTCTTTCCGAGTAAGACACAAAAAGAATCACAGAATCATGGAATATCCTGAGTTGGAAGGGTCCCACAAGAATCACTGAGTCCAGCTCCTTGCTCCACATAGGATTAGCAAAAAAAATCAAACCAATCAAACCAAAGGAGGTCTAAAGTGAAAGGTTAGCAAACCAGCACAAATTTGCTGATAAGATTAAATTAATTTTTAAATTTTTAATAAAAAGCATTTGTGATAAATGCAAGTCCAGTGTAACTGTTCAACATTTTCATAGCATAAATATACTTGTTGCATACCATACCTTCTCAGGGTGTCTTGACCCCTATTTCTGTCTTGACCGTCACTGATGTACGAAAGAGAGAGGGGGAGCTGTAAGATAAGCATGGCCTCAAATGCACTCCTTTCCCAACATTTCTAGCATTTCTTAGCACAACCAGTGGACACAGTGGACATCCTAATTTAGCAGCATTAACTCTACCAATGGTAACACAGATATAGGAGTTTATCCAGAGTTTTGATGATTTATAGACACCTAATATCTTTTTGGAATTCAAATATATTCACCAATTCACTATTCACTAACTGCAAAAATTGTGCTCTGCAGAGATTCACAAAATGTTAAGTAAGCTAAAAAGACCTCTAGATCTTGTGTGTACTGGCAGGTCATGTGCCAGTACATGAATAGAATAAAAACTTCCATTTTGAAAAAGAGGGAACACTTGCATTTTGAACAGTGAGGAAAAGTAAAAATTACCATTATTTATTGTAGGCAACTGTTAATACTTATTGAAAAAGGGGATGTGAAAGCTTTGAAATTCAGCTCACCCTGTGGGATAAAGATATCTCTCCTGACAAGGGTAATATTATCTTCCTGCAACTTTAAGAGCTGCCCTTGTCTGTAAGCAAGTGCCAACTCCTCATGCTTCTAGCAATCTTTTTCTGATCAGCTGCTATTCTACCAGATGACAGCTCTCTCAATATTGCTTTTGCTTCCCCAAAACATCTTTTTCTATGTCCCAGATGATTTTCTTTTAAGGAGAGTGAATGTGTAGTCTTTCATGTGTCTACTGAAAAGATCTTTGAAAAATACAGCCATACAAAGATGTTATTGATGTAATACTTGTGTGTGTCTTTGCCAGTTATGCAGCACAACTTCATTTCGTCTCAGAGGATGTTTATTTGTGTGTTATTAATTTTTTTATCTATTCTTAATTTTCACCCTCTCACTTTAGTCCTCTGTTCCCCTTAAACTTTTCCTTTCCATTTCCTTTCAAATTCGTGGGCCTCTGTGAAGAGCTGATCCAGATCCAGCTGAGTCACTTGGGAATTTCTCCATGGACTTTGGTTGTCTTTCAATCTGGACTTTTCTTTCCCTTTTCCATTACAATCCAACTTCAGTTTATCTTTCCTAATGCATCAAATCATAAATTTTCTGGTTAAATATGTTGCAGGCAAGCTGCATGTCCTTAGAGACTTGAAACGGCAGTGGTGATAGGAAATAAAAAATAAAATAAAAAAATAAAAGTATAGTATAGAATAGAATAGAATAGAATAGAATAGAATAGAATAGAACAAAATAAAAAAAAAAAAAAAAATGAAAATAAATATAAAACATTTTTTGCTTCTGTATATTATAAATGTTTCTAATATTTCACTGACAATGTAAAATGGTTCAGTGTCATGTTCTGTGGAAAATTGCAGGTTCTATGAGTCATCTGATAACAACCCGTGCATTTATTTTAGATGTTAGTATCAACACACAGTCTCTTTTATCTCCACTGTAGTGAATTTGTTCCATAAGGTTTTCTGAAACAGATAACAAGTTTAAGAAGTCTGATTTTAGGATCATGCTCCTCTGTTATGATGTTGAGAATGTCCGTGTTGCAGAGTCTGTCAGGGTTGTCCCTGGAATATCAACACAATTGCACAATTTTCTTTTCCTTCTCGGGCCCCCCCCCCCCGGGTATAAAGATAAAGATATTTTTATCTTTATATATATATATTTATATATATATATATTTATTTTATATATAAAAATAAAGATTTTTTTATAAAATAAAGACAGAGAGATTAATGTGATTTATTACCTGTTAGTAACAGACTAGAGCACTGAGAAACTGAAAACACCTTTCCCCCACCCATCCACTCTCTTCTACCATCTGCTGTTGATGAAAACTGCTAAACAGCATTTTTTTCCTTTCTGAAATCAGAGGCACAACCAGCATCACTCATGGGCTCAGCTCTGGACTTAGGAGCTGGCTGGAGCTGGATCTTATCTGACATGGGACAACTTCTGGGCCTTCTTACAGAGGCCACCCCTGCAGCCCCTCTCCCCCCCCATCCCCCAACCCTTGCCATGTAAACTCCATACAACTTTATATAGCCTATTCTCTCTGTTCAACTCAGTGGAGCTGGCCAGCTTAGAGAGGCACACAGTGCTTAAAAGAATGCCAGTCCTAAGTTAGGATATAATTCTATGTGATTTTGTTGGCCTATCATCCAGTCTAATGGTCTTGCATGTCAGAAATTGTTAATACATCACCCACATGTATTGAAACACACTTATCCATACCAGCTTAAAATAAACTTCAAAAGATTCAAGAGAAAATTTGTTTAAATGACAGAGAGCTAAAGCTCAGATTAGTTAGTCAAAGAAAATTCAGGCAATTCCAATTTTTTTAACATCAGTTGTTTGCCCTCTAGGAGACAATCCTAGTAACAAAACCAATATATTACCACCTGTGGTATAACCATGCAGTATGCCTAGATGTCAAATCAGCTTCTAATGGGTGAACACATAAGTCACACATCTGTGCAATTACTTGCCAAGTCAGAGCTTTTGTATCTGCTGTCGCACAATTTCATTGACGTGTGGGATGAAACTCATAAAATTGCACTACTTCAGGGTTGTACCTTTACCTTAACCAGATAAAAGCAAAGTGAAATTGAAAGACCAGCCACCCTCCTGGTGTAAAGGAATTTATATTTACTTCTACAGAGCTTCCAGAGGAACTAGACCATAGAACAGATCCAAATGAAAAGTTTGTTGGTTTTCACAGAATCACAGAATCATCTAGGTTGGAAGAGACCTCCAAGATCATTGAGTCCAACCTCTGACCTAACACTAACAAGTCCTCCACTAAACCATATCACTATATGCTATACCTAAACGTCTTTTAAAGATCTCCAGGGATGGTGACTCAACCACTTCCCCGGGCAGCCAATTCCAATACCTAACAACCCTTTCAGTAAAGAAGTTCTTCCAAATATCCAGCCTAAGCATCCCCTGGTGAAATTTTAGCCCATTCCCCCTTGTCCTATGAGCACGTGGGAGAATAGACCAATCCCCACCTCACTACAGCCTCCTTTAAGATATCTGTAGAGAGCCGCTCCTCATAAGACTTGTTCTCCAGACCCCTCACCAGCTTTGTAGCCCTTCTCAGGGCGTGCTCGAACATCTTGATGTCCTTCTTGTAGTGAGGAGCCCCAAACTGAACACAATACTCAAGGTGTGGCCTCACCAGAGCCGAGTGCAGGGGAACAATCACTTCCCTAGTTCTGCTGGCCACACTGTTTCTGATGCAAGCCAGGATACTGTTGGCCTTCTTGGCCACCTGAGCACACTGCTGGCTCATATTCAGCCGACTGTCAACTGATACCCCCAGGTCCTTCTCCGCCAGAAAGCTTTCTAACCACACATCTCCCAGCCTGTAGCACTGCTTGGGGTTGTTGTGCCCCAGGTGCAAGACCTGACACTTGGCCTTGTTGAACTTCATACAGTTGGCCTCAACCCATAGCTCCAGCATAGCTCCAGATCCTCCTTCAGAGCCTTCCTACCCTCAAGCAGATCGACACACGCACCTAACGAACTTACTGAGTTCTCAGGGACTCCACTAGTGACCGGCCTCCAACTGGATTTAACTGCATTCACCACAACTCTTTGGGCCCAGCTACCTAGCCAGTTTTTAACCCAACAAAGCGTACACCAGTCCAAGCCATAAGCAGCCAGTCTCTTCAGGAGAATGATGCGGGAAACAATGTCAAAAGACTTTCTGTAATCAAGGTAGACCACATCCACAGCCTTTCCCTCATCCACTAAGCACGTTGCTTTGTCATAGGAGGAGATCTGGTTTATCAAGCAGGACCTGCCCTTCATAAACCCATGCTGACTGGGCCTGATCTCCTGCTTGCCCTGCAAGTGCTGCGTGATGACATTCAAGATAATTTGCTCCATGAGCTTCCCTGGCACTGAAGTCAAACTAACAGGGTTCATTCTCGCTCAAATACTTCTGAGTATATCACAGTGCAAAGAAGGTAGTAGAGAAAAAATGGGAAAACAGAATTGGAATATTATAAAAGTGAGATTTCTCCCTTTTGATGCCAGCTTCCATTTGTGATGGACTAAAGCAACCATGAAAACAAATCCTGAGTTTCCTTATCATTTCATATTACTGTCCACTGAGATCTGCTGACCTATAGTTCATCACTGGTGAGAATTATTTATCTGAAATGAGGTTTTAAATGATATGTTGCTGTGATGAGGTAGAACTTATAATTATTTGCATGATTTAATAATACAGAAAACTATATGTAGATATGTAGAACTGGAACATATTGTTTGTGATTTTTTATTATTTTTTTTTCCCCTAGGAGCTCTAGAATTTTGGATTTTAGAATTTTAGATTGGATTTTTAGATTTAGGAGCACTAGAAGCCTTCTGGATAAAATATTCCTTAATTCCCATTTACGTAGTTGCAGATCTAAGTAGCAGTTTACAGATGTGATTTTTTTTTTTTTTTTTTTTTTTTTTTCTCTCCAGTTTCCAGTTTTAATGCTTTCAGATTCAAAAAGGTTATGGAAGGTTTTGGTTGGAACCGTCTGTTTTCTAAGTAGAAGCTGGACAAACCTTAAATATTTTCAATTTAAGCATATAATCTAAACTACATGGTTAGACTTCCTCTATAATTTTCTATAAATTCCTCTATAATTCCTTTATAAATTCTAATATTAATAAAATAATAATAATAAATAAATGCACAAACAAACAAACAAAATGGTTGCTCTTTTTGGAGAAGAGCTCTCCAAAGCTGATAACAAAGCTATCCTAATACGAGATGCATTTGTATCCCTGTTCTATTTTGCTGACTTTTGGAATCAGGTTTAACAGACAACATGTATTCAATGTATATATAATTATACTAGGCATGTAATGGAAATGGGGGGGAAAGGGCGAGGAGTGATAGTGTTTCCCTAGGAATTCAAGATTACATGTGATAGACCACCAACTTTGATTTGTTGAATATAAGATTTTACTACATCTGAAAGCACTGTCGTAAGTATGAGATATTTTCTTGAGTGGGAGTGGTTCAGCTTTTCCAGTCCCGCTTTAGGTTTTCACAGAAGTTGATCTTGCTGCAGGAACAAATTGAGGTAACACAGAGTGAACATTTATGACAAGACATTTTCTCCCATTTTTTTGAATCAAGTGAAAATTAAAAAGTTTCCCAATGTTCCTTGGAAGTAGATTTATCATTAGGACAAGGCAGTTACTGTAGTTGAATCGTCATCCAAAATCTTACTGTGAACAGGTTTTACTTTGGAATCATACCCATGGACTTGGTGATGTTCAGAAATTGCTGAAATCTGGGAAAGGATTTATGGTTGGTTGGTTAGTTGGTTGGTTTCCTTTCGTTTGGTTTATTTTGTATAAAATATATCTTCATATGTATAGTACACACAGCTAAACCTGAGATATGAGTTCTTGATTATATCCACTTTTTTTTTTTAGACTGAAAATCTAAACTTCATTGTCTACATTTATGTCTAAAGCACAGAAACTGTGATATCTCTTCTGTGATGATCCAGTTACAGTTTAACCTCTACAAAATAACTATGTCGATTCTCATTTTAAAAAGTGTAGTGGTAAGTACATTAGTGTAAAAAGGCTATACCCCATGGAGAAAAAAAAAATAGAGATTAAGAAAATTAAAAGAAATTATAGAATAAAAGTGAACAGTTAGACCAAACACATCCTAGTTAGAAACAGGCATTATATTGCTCTGAGCTATGACTGTATCTAGGCTTACAGATGTATTTGATTTACTTATTTTTTTTTCCTCTCAAATCAGCCCACATCACAGAAGGACTATAGGATAACAATGAAGATGAATTATGTGCCTTCAGAGAAGATTCTCCTTGTTTATAAGGCCACAGCTTTTCTTCTCATGCATTTAGGTTTAAGACACTCACTTGCAAAATGGGGAGAAGGATAAGAAGGTAAGCAGAAGTAGCAAAAGCATTGCCAAGGACATTTCTGACCTTAGTCTTTAACCAGAATAGAAGATGATAGACATTTGGATAGACATTTGGAACAGGAATGGAAGTTTTCTGTAGGAAGACTTTTTTCATTTGTCATAAAAGAAGTTTCAGTTTTAGTTCCTGGTTTAAAATGTCCCATGCATCTTACCTCTTATACTTCCACACTTTTTAAGGAGTGGAATGAATAAAATTGGCCAAAGCAGAGCTTATCAAAAAAATGAACATATTGGTTGCTCATTGAAGTAATTCACAAAAGAACTTATTTCAAATGATCCCAGAACACTCTATAAATAGTGCCATCAAACTTACTGATGTTCAGGGCAGGCTTCAATTAATTATGTTGATAGCACTCTTCTTATACATATAAATCAGTGAAGTAGGGCATAGAAGTTATGCATAAAAAAGTCACAAAATACATTGCTAACAGACTGAAAAATTATAAATCTTAGGGGAGTGTAAACTCTTGAATCTTAGTCCCAGCCATTCTAAATTATTATTTTGTCATTTATTTAATACTATTCTATCTCAACACAATATTACTCTCCTATGTTTACTTATTTCAGTCTTAAAATTAATAATGTACAATGTATTGAAAATAACGATTTTAGATGGCAAAATTATTCATGCCCAAATTCAATGGTCTCCTCCTCTTGGAACAAAAATATTCTCTATTCCTTTGTTCTTTCTTTTCTGTAGTTAATAAATACATAAATAATGCATTTCAAATATTAGCAGCTTCAGGCATATATCTTTATTTCAGATTTAGAACTCTGGTTCTATTACTTAAGGCCCTAGTTTTATTGAGACAAACACCCACAGAGATCAATGACAGCCTTTTGTGCTCAGTCAGTTCATTGTTTCCTGTGCTTAGTCAATTGGGCCATAATCCTGCAATTGGATCAGAGGTGCTCACATGGGCTGAACTGCAAGATCAAAGCTTGGACATTTTATTCTGGTTTTGTGTGACTTTATTCAACAACATGGAGAAGAAGGAAGTTCCTTCAGAAGGGAAAAAAAGAAAAGGCTTTATACTAGGGCAGGCTGAGTGCTTAATTTATGGTTAACTCCTCTTCTGAAATTCACTACATTTCAGATTGTATCAGTCATTATGTAGTAGGAAAATGAAGCTGATAGCTCATACCTTCCTTGCAATAAATTAATCAGTGCAACGGAAGAATTTTCAGTTTCTGTTACATGTAGATAAATATGTACATACACATGTACATACATATACACACACATATACATACATATATGTATATGTATGTACATACATATACAAACCTTAAAAACAGCACAGGGAAAATAAGTATAAATATTTGGAGCAACCTATTTATTATGAGTACATACATACAACCTATTTATTTTGAGTAGTTATAAGGCTTCCAGTCCATTTTTTGACTGTTGCTGAAGATCACAACTTCATTTAGAGAGACTAGTCAAGGTTTATTTACCTCACTCATAATGGAATAATGATGACGTGTTTTAGTACAAAAGCTTGACAGTCAAAATTTGGTTAGTACACCATGCACTTCTGTGTTTGCATATACCGCTGAATCAGACCTCAGTGAAAACAGATTAAGAATTTATATTACCGCAAAATATAGAATTTCAACTGTGCAGACAAAACAGGGAGATATCATCCTATGCAGTCAGCTAATAAAAGGAAAATGGTTATTATCACCAAAAAAGCCCAGCTGAAATCTATCAGACATTTAGGACATATTTATCCCACCTAATTTTATCCACCCATATCAGGTAAATTAAAAGTGTTGTTGGTTGGACCCCCTCCCCATGCAGAGATATGTATACCAAAGAACACTGCAGCTTACTTAAGGTCTGCTTTGATGTCACCATAGTTTATAGAGCAAACACAGAGCAAGTAACCCAATTTCCAATACATGTGTTTCACACATCTAGTCTTATATTTGATTCGGATCAACTGGAATATGGACTTTTGTATTAAAAAATAGAGGGGTAGTTTTATATAGCCTTTGTTAACATGGGATAAAAGTATTTAAAAAATAGCAAATGATCAGAATTATACAGTTTTTCAATTTAAATAAACAGAAATAATACTCAGCAAAAGCAGCACATACCATTTCAACATTATTAAAATGAAACTATGTTTACATAAAGACAGCATTCAGGTTTTCAAATCAAATAATTTACTTTATTTGGAGATCATTTGTTTCCATATTTTTTTTTTCATTCAATTTATGTCAAATTTTTTCTTCATATCTCTTTTTTGTTTGTTTGTTTTCCAAAATTACTGAGGAAAATAAGATTTTTAAAAAAATGTTTCTTTTGTATGCCTAACCTCAGGAATGAAAAATACTTTACTAGTATTCCTACAATCCTGATGATTTTATTATAGAGAATTGCATTTTTTATCGGACCATTTGAAAAAGCGAAAGAGCTTTTTTTTTTTTTTCCAACAATATTATTTTTTCTAATAAAGAATATTACTTTCTGGCACTGTATTCTTTGAAACTGTTTATAGAACTCCTGAGCCTTCCAAATTATCACCATAGGATATACTTGTCTGAAAAAGCAAAGCTGCAGAATAGTTTACAGTCTTTCAGATGTCAGTATGAAACAGCCAAATGAAAACACATATATTTTGCTTTTTGGATCTCCATCTCATGCTTTCCTTCAGGTCTGCACTTTGTAACTGTGTCTAGTGTGTCACCAAAGAACACCCCAATTTTCTCTTTTTCTTTGCCATCAAAAGACACATTCATGTAGCCATACTGTTTTGTGATATCATTTTCTTTCCATTGTTCCTCTCCTCTCTGTGTCAGGAAAGAATGACTTGGTTTATTGACTCTAAAATTCTCCCTCTCTTTTTCATTTTCACTTTGAAGACAAATATCACAAGTGTAATCCATCTGACAGCCATCAAGTGATTTGATATATGGATCCAGACCCACAGGACATAACTAGCTCCTAACAGCTCCATAAGGAAAGATTAAGTTTGAAACTGCTGAGATGAAACCCCAGCTTCATTACAGTTAATTGGCATTTGGTATTTACTTCAACAGGGCCAGAGTTTTGTTCCAGTATATGTTGTAAGTTATTTAGAAACAGCTTTCACTTGTTCTAAGGCTATTTCTAGGCTGTTCTTTCATTAAGGTAAAGTGTTCAAATTCACAAGCAGTATGAAGGAAAATGTGTTTGTATCTTCAGTTCAGATGCCATCCATTCTTCTAAACATTTTCTTATCTAGAGCTTTGTAATAAACAGAATCTGAAATGAAGTCTCTTAAAAAATCAATTTTCTTTTACTGACAAATTTTGCCATGTCTTATCTTCACTTAAAAGTGCATGATTCATACTTGGGAAAACACTCCAGGATGTCAATATGAAAGGACCATTTAAGTGACTAATTGATGTGTTGGATTGCACGAATTACAAAATGCATCATATGACCAGAGAATGTACTTTTTTTTAATTATTATTATTTTATTTATTTATTTATTTATTTATCATAAGGGTATGTAGTTATCATTCAAAACTGTAGGCAATTTAGGAAGATGAAGTAGCTACCTAAGGTAATATATAACATCTTATCTCAATGCTCATCAATTAATCAGATTTTTCTGAAACTATGAAGTAAATCTCTAAAAGAGTAATCTATAGATATTATACAAAGGAATTGTGCAGCTGGCAATGTTAAAACATGCTGATGAGACAAAGACTGACTCTTCACTGCTTTTCTGAACATTTTTTTTTAATTAAAAATTAATGCAAATGCTATAACTCAGATACTGTCTGATTATGTAGGATGTGTACTACTACCCACAACAACCAATGGAAAACCTTTTATTACTGTCAGTGAATTTGCGATCATGTCTTTACATTATTATCAGGATCTTAACTTTGTCAAAAAATAAATATAATTCTGAGATATCCAAAGTGCTTTATAACTGAAATTAATTTACCTAGTAAATATTTTTGATAAATGCAATAGCTTTTGGTAAATTTGTGCAGGATTCCTCTCATCAAACTTAAGTTGTCAATTCTACTATGGCTTTGCAGTCTATGGAGAGAAAGGTTGCTCCAAAGGAAGAATAACTTATGCTAGAAACCATTCAGGAAAAGGATGAATTACACTTTTGAATGTGTCCATTTCTTTCCAGCAACTGTAAAAGAAGCCAATGTGATTAGCTTAGACCACATACAGCTTAGGGTATAGTTAATACAGATTAGATTTAGACAGCTAATGTAATTCACACCATTATTGCATATTACTTGTTGATTATCCAGCTTTAGATCTGAAGGTAGTGAGCTGCATCCATAAAAGGACTTTTGATTTGAGAGGATTTTAAGATCTTTAGTATTTTTATTTTACCAGAGAATAAAAAAGTCTTTTATACTCCATTTCATTATTGGAAAAGTTTTACAATAACATTTTAAAATAATCAATGTGACATTTCAAAATATTGTGATTGTATACAGTTATTATATATATATATATTTGAGTATAAATAAATACCTTAATTTTCTGTGATGTATTTGACTAAAAATGGAAGGAAAGTGGTTTTTTTGCACTGTAAGGATAACAATATTACTCTTACTAATTTGTCCTTTGTTCTTAATCAATATTCTACTGGAAAAAAAAAAAAAAATCTTATTGAGAGAAATAACTGTCATGAACCTCCTAAAGCATGGAATAGCAGATGATGTGCTTTTACATTATGAATGGTTATAACAATTACCTTTGGAGGTAGGATTTAAATGAGTCATATAAAAATTACTGCATCAACTTCCACACACTGAAGATTTTTCTTATATGTTTTGACCTAATTTAAAATTAGTATTTTGTTACACCTTTTATGAATGCATGCAATTATGAATATATATATAGTAAAGCATTACTGTAGAGGAAGTTAATTTATTTTGCAACTATTTCATTTATCATGAAAAACTTATATTAAAGGTCATACACTTGTACATGAATAATCTCTCTTTGAACAGCAAGGGTGGTTTTCAACAGAGTAGTGATATTATAGTTTTCAAAGCTTTTAGTATAGCTTATAACACTTCACTTGCTGAAAAATATCATGCTAGTGAGGGGATTCATAAATGAGTATATCTGCAAAAGTGGGTTATGAATGTCATAGTGAACATTCAACTTAAAACTGTTTTGCATAATATTAATTAAGCATGAACATCAACTGTATTATGCCACAATAATATTATGATAAAGAAGTAAGTAAGGAGACTTCCTTTTTGGCAGCTCTTGTCCCATTTCTAAAGCCTATGAATTGTTTTATCAGAAGTACACAGCACACTTTTATTTTAATCCATTTTTTCCATTTTCCAAGTACAAAATTAGAATACAATGTATTTATATTTTTATGAGTATGTGACATTGAACATTTGGAAAAAGTGGTGACAGCAACTGCATTTGTTTTTATACTAAGTCTATTGCTTTTCTATGTGTTGTTTATTCAATATGTTCCCTTATTGCTGGCTACTACTAAAAAAATCTCCATCTACATCTCTCACAAAATCATAAAGCATATAAGTGATTAGGAAAGTCACTCTGATCTGACAGAGACAATACAGGGCAAAATGCTGAAACTGAAAAGCAGTTTCTTTTATTCCCAAGCTATCTGTCTGTGCGACTTTTTCCCTGCAATGAGGTATACATTTTTCTCAAGTTCACTCCAAAACTGGTTTCATCCGAATCCTGTCGTGCACATTTTCTTACCTCAGAACCTGTGACCACAGTCTTCAGTGTCCAAGACAAGCTGTGTTACAAGCATGGAGTGGGCATTGATATTATGCTGAGCCTTGGGTAAACAATTATTTTAAACCCAATACCTGTTCATGTCACATTTAATTTTTATTTTTTTATTATTTTTTTTTTTAGTATAATCATAATTTTGCTTTTCACTATATGCTGCAACTATTGTCTGGGTTTCTACCATTTTGATTCTACTACTGATTGTGTTATTTACTGATTGTGCTATACAGTGTGACTCCTCTACAATGAATTCTGTATTGAAGGAGGAGGACAGTTCAAATTAGAAAGAAAAAAAAAAAAGTTTCAGAATGTTTTTGAAAATAAAGGTGATGTAAGGTGCAGTTTTGAATGAAGAAAGGAATTTTTTTTTTTTCTATTATAAGAACCAGTCTATTGCTACCGTAGCTCCTACCATACTTTTCTACTATTCACATTTTCACTTAAATGATGTACATTAAAAATAATAATAATAAAAAATAATAAAATTGCTTGCTTATTTGTTGGGGTTGGGGAGCGTTTCTTGTCTATTTCATAGCTGGTCACCTGCTGGACCTACAGCTAAGGGTACAAGGGCTCCTACAGTATTCACGTTGCAGGTGACATACTTGAGATCAAAGACTGGAAGATTGTTCGTTAAGAAGGTTAGAGATTTTCAACATTTATTTTTTTGGTGCTTTCTAATTTGTAGTAAGATTTTATTATCCTTCCATGGGATATTTTAATGTTTAATGTTTTAATGTTTAGTTCCTCAAATATCCCCATAGCTTCCAGTTTGTAAGCAAGATGCCAGTCACAAATTAAATTTTGAAAAATTGTCAACTTGTGACATTCAAATGCTGGATACACTTCCAATAGCCTTAAAAGTGTTCAGGAATTTATACTGGGTTTAGTTGCAAGAAAAACGTAAAAATTGAATAAGATTTTACCAGGTGTCAATATATTATTTGTTAAAATTCATTGGGTTGTTTTTCCTGAAATTTAAAACATATAATTATATACTATATAATTATATAATTATATACTCTGTGAAGTATAGTCCATTTTCCTGGCTTAAATTTTGAAAATACCAATAGTTTTATGCAAAACTAACTACATGTGTAAAACACTTTGTGGTACCATTATTAAATCACTAAATTGTAAGCTGAATGTTGAAATTCTGAAGTTAGTTACAGTTCTGCTGTTTAATACAATGAACAGAAATAAAGTAAAAAGTAATTGGAATTTGTTTATAAAAGCATTTTTTTTACTGTATTGCCAATAAACATTTTCATGAAATCATGTACTGCAACTTTGCTTTGTTAGCTGTAGTGTTTATAAACTTCTTACCTTTTTTTTTTTTTTTTTTTTTTTTTAACCTTTAACAGCTCTAGGGATTAGTTTTGCTGACCATTTACTTCTTTTCCTTCAGATGTCAGACATAGTACAATGTTTTATCCTCATCTTCAAATGTTTTGATGGTTGTGAAGGCTTTTTTTTTTTCTTTCTTTCTCCCAGGCCTTTGGATAGTTCTACTGCTACCTGTTACTGCTAAAATGAAGCTACTAATCCATGTTCAGTCTCTTCTGTTAAGTAACTGTCTTTATTGTTACAAATAAGTTTGGAAGGTTGTAATCATAATGAAGTTCTTCTAAGAGAGAACGTACTTTTATTTATTTATTTATTTATTTATTTATTTTGCATGGATTCATAGGATCATAGAACGATTTGGGTTGGAAGGGACCTTAAAGATTTTCTGCTTCCAGATCCCTGGCTTGGTCCCATCCAACCTGGCCTTGAACACTTCAAGGGACAGGGCATCCACAAGTTTTCTGTGAAACGCAAGAGGTTTTACTGTTTTGTTGTTGTTGTTGTTTGTTTGTTTGTTTGTTTGTGGTTTTACTTCTTTTATTTATATTTTATTCTTATTTTTGTATTCTCATTAAAAATATAAATAAAAATAGAAATTAAAGTAAATATGCATGTTATGAATGAGTATCTTAGATATGATCTAACTCTTATGGAAATGTGATTAAATGTTGAATCTTTAAAAATGTTCATTATAACCTCAGTTTATAAATTCAGAAGAGAAATAGGCAATGTGGAAAACAAGAAGTAAAAATTCAGAATTTGATCCTCAGCTTAATGAAAAAAATTGCAAAGTTCCTACTGACTTTAATGGTATATGATTTGAGACTCCGGAAGCAGGTTTGTTGCAGAAGGTTTCTTGTTTATTGCGTAAGATTTCAACACAGACTGACAGGGTCAGACTTCTGTAAATGTCTTTTATTCCAGACACTGCCTTATGAATGTTGCATATTCTCATGACTGTAGTCCCTCCTATGTTTCTCACTATTATTTTTTATTATATGACACCTATTCCTGTAACAAACCTATAAGGAATAGAAGAACAGTCTGAAAAAAAAAAAAAAAAAAAAAAAAAAAAAAAAAGGAATGGGAAAGCAGTGACATTTTCTCAGACACTACTAAGGTCAAAGATCAATGTCTCTTCCCTTTTTCCCTTTTATTTGACTTTGATAGCATATTCAACATCTGTTATAAATTCTTTATCATCTGTGCAACAGGAAGCAGAACAGCAGAACATAAAACTATGCACATTTGAGAGTCTTGCATTTCTTTATTTGTTACCTGAAAAAGCTTAGCAGTATTCACAGCTTCACAGTAGTACTGCTTGTAAACTAAAGACAGAGGCAAAATCTTCCCACTGGCATGCATGCATGCAGTTGTTTGGAGGCAATGACAAAAATGATTTCTGTCCAATTAAGAATGAACTATATACTTCTTTAAGCTGTAAAAATTCAGATAAATTTAGATATATTCTGTTCCATAACTATTGATGCAAAGCAACAACTGAATTCCAGCCTATCTGCAGGAAAACCTTATCATCAACCTACTCTCTGACTGTCTGAGAGGCTGATGAATTCTTTGATTCCATTCTACTAGTCTGCTAATAATAGACACTAGATCTTTAATCTTTTTGTCTTTTTTTTTTTTTTTTTTTTCTTTCCCTGGTTTAACTGGATAATTGTTGATCATTAATTTTATTTGGCTTTTTTAATTAGCTTAATTTTTAGAAAATGTTCAGGCACTAGGCTGGATATTGTCTATTACTTCTATGAAATAGAGGTGATTCAACAGAAAGCAATACTGCTTACTGTACTGAACTCTAAGGGTTGGATCCTCCTCCCATGTCCTTCTACCAGGACTGTTTTAGACTTAACAAATTTCAAAAACATACAAAGGTGATAAAATTAAGCCCACAAACCCTCAAAAAATAATTGTGTTGGGTCTGTCTGGGATGGAGTCACCTTTCCCTGCAGCAGCCC
>NC_048894.1:143135963-143144705 GCF_011077185.1 Oxyura jamaicensis
GAACGGCTGTGTGGTGTTTAGCTGCCAGCCGGGTTAAACCACAACAGCTCTTTTGGCGCCCAACTTGGGGCACGAAGGGTTGAGATAACGACAGATCTAATCAGAATGTTGATTGCTTTAATATCAAGTCTGCTGTGCCTGTATTCCAAATTGAGTTTTATAGCACGTTACTTGCTGTATGTGATCCCTGTCGTGCTGTTTATCCTTTCCGGGCCCTGGTTTAAGATCGTTATGGTACTGTGCTGTGTAACAATAGCTTACAATATGATGAAATATCTGGCCATGACTCTAACTTGGTATTTGTAGTCAGCACTGTCGTCGACTCTGTACTTTGGAAACTATATCTCGGAAACTATTAACAATTACACCTACTGCCTTTTTTCATCAGGGAGCCAGTCTGTGAAGGGGACAGGGAAAGATATTTTTCCTTACTTGTTCACTCTCCCTTTCTCCTTCAGCACCCTCTTATCCCCTGAGCTAGTTACGATAGCTCTCCAAGATGTTGAATATCCTTGGGATACTCAGACCAGCATGTTCTTGTTGTTATGTCTCTTGAATGCGCTTCAGGTTTTGTTCAAGGTTAAACAACTACTTAGGAATCTCATGCAGAGATCTGTCCTGAGGCGGGATAATTGTGAGTGGCAGGGAGTGTGGGAGGATATGGGCAGGTGGCTAGAGCAGTGGGCACCTCCGATGTTTTGTAGATTCACCCCTGAACAACTGCAAAATCCTAAAAAACTGGTAGAATGCTTGCAAAAAGAGTGTCATGACTCTGGCAGTTCCAAAGTGACACAACTCACTGTAGCATGTTGGGGCCTGGCCTATGCCTATCGAGCTGCAATTGATGCTACTATGAACCGAGTGACAGACCCTGCAGCCGCTCCAGCTCCTGCTCCTGCAGCCGCCCCAGCTCCTGCAGTCACCCCAGCTCCTGCCCCAGCTCCTGTTCCTGCAGCCACCCCAGCTCCTGTGGCTGGGCCAGAGAAACGAGCTGTAGCAGTGCAAGTTGCCCCTGCAGAGGGTGTTCCCACCCCTGTGGCAGACCCTGTGGCTGAGCCAGAGAGAAGAGCTGTAGCAGTACAAGTTGCCCCTGTAGACAAGGTGAAAAAATGGTATAGAGACTCAGGTCGTTTAGAACGCAGAGAGTCTTCTGCTAGGTGTAGGTATGGAGAATACGAGGCTGGGCCATCAGAGGTGCAGGAGGATGAAGATGGGGATGTTGAAAAATCAACAGTAGTTACCCGAAACCTATACCAGCGTGAGCTACGAGATGTGCGAAAAGATTTTGGTCGCTGCATAGGTGAGCAGCTTGTCACCTGGCTGCTCCGGTGCTGGGATACCGGAGCCAATTGTGTGGAATTAGAGGGCAAGGAAGCCAGGCGGCTGGGATCCCTTGCTAGAGATGCAGGCATTGACAAAGCAATTGGAGATGGAGCACGATCTCACAGCCTCTGGAGGCGTCTCCTGTATGCTGTAAGGGAAAGGTATCCCTACAAGGAAGAACTTGTATGTCTGCCAGGCAAGTGGACCACTATGGAGAAGGGAATCCAGTACCTGAGGGAATTAGCCGTACGGGAGGTGATTTATGAGGACCCAGACAATGGACAAGTACCCACAGATCCAGATGAAGTCAGGTGTACTCGACCCATGTGGCGGAAGTTTGTACGGAGTGCACCATCATCATATGCCAGCTCATTGGCAATAATGGCCTGGAAAGAGGATGAGGAACCCACAGTGGGTGATGTGGCTAAACAACTCCGGCAGTACGAAGAAAGCCTCTCCTCTTCCCTACAGGCCTGCGTCTCGGCTGTGGAGAAACTTTCTGAAAGCGTCCATCAACTAAAAGAGAATACTTTGGAGAAACTTTCTGAAAAGGTCCACCACCTTGAAGAGAGATTATTTTCCTCCCCACCTGAACGAACCAGGGTTCACCAACTAAAAGAGAATACTTTGGAGAAACTCTCTGAAGAGGTCCAGCAACTTAAAGAGAGTTTATTTTCCTCCCCTCCTGTACAAACCAATGTCTCTGCTATTAGGGGTAAGCGCTCATCCATGCAAGGAAGACGATATGGTGGATACACACCTCGTGCCATCCTGTGGTTTTACCTACGTGACCATGGAGAAGACATGAGAAAATGGGATGGAAAATCCACCGCGACCCTAGAGGCACGGGTACGTGAGTTGCAAAAGAAAACAATTGGGAAAAAGGGGGTCTCTGAAAAGTTTGGTGCTCCAACTTCCAGCAGGCAGTCCTTTAAACACAGGAATGAAGATTCTGATGAGGATTAGAGGGGCCCTGCCTCCAGCCAGGGGGAGGAAAGGGACAATCGAGTTTATTGGACTGTGTGGATTCGATGGCCTGGCACATCAGACGCACAGAAGTATAAGGCTTTAGTAGACACCGGTGCACAATGTACTCTAATGCCATCAAGCTATACAGGGCCAGAGCCCATCAGTATTTATGGAGTGACGGGGGGATCCCAGCAATTAACTGTATTGGAAGCTGAACTGAGTCGAACTGGGAATGAGTGGCAAAAACACCGTATTGTGACTGGCCCAGATGCTCCATGCATCCTTGGCATGGCTTCACAGGCTTCACTTTCCCGTTTCTCTCCCCCATCCCAGAGAGGGAGGGGGGAGGGTGAGCGAACGGCTGTGTGGTGTTTAGCTGCCAGCCGGGTTAAACCACAACAGCAGCACAGCCTTCTGGCGTGTCAGCCACTCCTCCCAGCTTTGTGTCATCAGCATGCTTGCTGAGGGCAGACACTATTCCCTCATCAAGGTCGTTGTGGTGGTTTTACCGTGCTAGGCAGTTGAACACCACAACCGCTCTCTCACTCCCCCTCCTCAGATGAGGAGGGGAAGAAGTAAAGGAAAGAACAACTCACGGGTTGAGATAAGGATGATTTAATTAAAAAGGGGAAATATATATATATATATATAATTAAGGAAATATTATTATTAATTAAACAATTCAACTAAAGGGAAAAAAAGGGAAAGGGGAAAAGGGAGGGGGAAAGGGAATAACTAAACAAAACAAGTAAAGGCTATGTGGAAGTGCAGAGGAAAGAAATTACTCTCTACTTCCCACAAATGAGCGATGCTTGACCACGTCCTTGAAGCAGGGCCTCAACACACGTAGCCGGTGTTCAGGAGGAGGACAGACGTTTTCACAACGAGATCCCACCCCCCTCCTCTTCTTCCTTTTTCCACCTTTTATTGCTGAGTGTGACATCATATGGTATGGAATATCCCTTTGGTTGGTTTAGGTCAGCTGCCCTGGTGATGTTTCTTTCTCACTTTTTGGCCCACCCCCTAGGAGGGTCAGAGAGAGTCCTGATGCTGTGCCAGCACTTCTCAGCAGCAGACACAACACCGGTGTGATATCACTGCTGTTCTAGCTACAAGTGCAGAGCGCAGCACTGTATGGGCTGCTGCAGGGAAAGTTAACATCCCAGCCAGACCCAGTACAGTCGTTGATGAAGATGTTGAACAAGACCGGACCCAGCACTGACCCCTGGGGAACACCGCTAGTCACAGATCTCCAGCCAGACTCTGCTCTGCCGATCACCACCCTCTGAGCTCAGCCAGTCAGACAGTTCTCAACCCACCTTACTGTCCACTCGTCTATCCCACAATTTCTCAGCTTTGCTAGGAGGATATCATGGGAGACAGTATCAAAAGCCTTGCTAAAGTCAAGATAGATGACATCCACTGCTCTCCCCCCATCTACCCAGCTGGTGATGCCATCATAGAAGGCAATGAGGTTCATCCAGCACAACTTCCCCTTGGTGAATCCATGCTGACTACTCCTCATAACATTCTTCTCTTCCAATTGCTTGGAGATGGCATCCAGAACAAACTGTTCCAACACCTCTCCAGGGACACAGGTGAGACTGACTGGCCTGTAGTTTCCTGGATCCTTCTTCTTGCCCTTCTTGAAGACCAGAGTGACATTGGCTGTCCTCCAGTCTTCAGGAACCTCTCCTTTCTCCAGGACCTTTCAAAGGTGATAGTTGTTTGGCAATCACCTCTGCCAGCTCCCTTAGCACACGTGGATGCATCCCATCGGGACCCATGGATTTGTGTGCATTGAGCCCACTCCAATGCTTCTGAACTACTCTCTCATCAACAAGGGGGAAGCTCTCCATTACTCAGACCCTTTGTCCTCCCTCCACGGTTGAGGAGTCACGGGGGGAGAGTCAATGAAGCAAAGACTGAAGCAAAGAAAGCATTCAGCATCTCCACCTTCTTGGCATCTTCCGTTACCAGGACAACCCCCTCATTCAGAAAGGGACCCACATTATCCCTAGTCTTCCTTTTACTGTTTATATACTTTAAAAAAAAAAAAAAACGTATTATCTTTTATATTTTATATTTTATAAAATGTATGTATAAAATAATATATAATAATTATATATTGTATATTGATATGATTTATAATAATTTTATGTATGTATATATATATATATATAAAACATGCTGTTGGGGTGAAGAATGTTTTTTTTCTTCTCTTTTCTCTTAGTACTTGTGAAATCCTAAATATAACAAATGACTTGTTCATTGAAATCACTCATCAGTCTTGACTGAGATCCTTCCTCGTGAGGGGGAGTGGAGGGGCAGGTACTGATCTGTTCTCCTTAATCACCAGTGATAGGACCTGCAGGAATGGTGTCAAGCTGATGCAGGGGAGGTTTAGACTAGATATCAGGAAGAGGTTCTTCACTGGGAGGGTGATCGCACACCGGAACAGGCTTCCCAGGGAAGCAGTCACTGCACCAAGCCTGTTGGAGTTTAAGAAGCATTTGGATTGTGCACTTAGTCACGTGGTCTAAAATTTGGGGTAGACCTGAGTGGTGCCAGGAGTTGGACTCAATGATCTTTATGGGACCCTTCTAACTCAGGATATTCTATGATTCTACGATTCATTTTCAAATCTTCCTTAACACAGAAGATTTTCAATGTATTTAGAAGATTAGTCTGATTTAGGTGGACTTATCTGGTAACAAAGGAAGAACAAGCACATCATCTTTCCCATGTAAGTTACATGTTTATTTCCAAATAAAGCTAATTACAGATGCAAGTATACACTTTGCAAGTGTATACAATTAGCAGGTTAGACTCATTCCTTTTGTAGTTATAAAAATAAATTAAAATAAAACTAAACTAAAATAAAATAAAATAATAAAATAAAATAAAATAATAAATAAAAGTAAATAAAATCAAATAAATAAAATAAAAGTAATAATTGAATAAAAGTAAACAAAAGTAAATAAAATAAAAGTGAAAAAAGTAAAGTAGAAAAAATAAGAAATTGATCCTATATCAGTAGAATTCATACCTCTTTAAGAGGAGGTAGGCAGCTGGCAAGCATCAAATATTCTATGATCTGTCCTCTACTCAAGAAACATTATCTTGATGGCGTATAAACTGTTTTTACAATCTGCTGTCTAGCATTCCCTTACAGGGGAAATTCCTAGAGAAGATGAAGAAAGAAATCTGGGAGGTGTTTCATACTTCATAATCCAAGGGGAGTAAATACATATATATATATATGTATATATAGTCCAACTATTGATCCCACATACTTTGATATAGTGAAGTATAAAAGTATTGAAATTACTGGAATCATAGCATTGCAAACCCTGTAGATCAAGATAAAGATGACATTCAGTGTAGCTTAGTCTATTTTTGCTTATGTTAGTAATGTTAATTTATTTTTTCAAATTCCTGCTGGTTCTTTGAATTGGAAACTGATTTACTGGAATAAAATGCAATTTCTTTCTAGCTGCTAAAGTAGCAACATCTAGGAAAAACATAAGGAACATAGAGCAATATTCTTTTCTATAAATATGATAGGGGAAATACCTAATAAAGTGTGTTGATGTTCAAATAATCACATCCAAATACTGATCTCGCTACTCTTTCCATCAGTGACAGTAATGAGTAACATATAATGTCAGTTCAAGACAGCTAATAGGAATGTTAAAAGAAAAGGAGTCCGACAGACTTACTGAAGACTTAACACCAGTCACAGAGTGTTGACTGAGAATAATCAAGTGACAGGGGGAAAATGTAGAAATGCCTTCATATTTATTTATTTTTTTCCTCTTCCATAAATAAAAACAAGCAGACAATTCTCCTAATTTCTCTGTAATGCACCATATCTTTTTATTTGAAAATAGATAAATAGATAGATAGATAGATAGATAGATAGATAGATAGATAGATAAATGCTTCCAAGGAAACACATATCATCTCAGGACTAATCAAAATGAACTGCAAATGATAAATTTAATTATTTAGAATCATAGGATAATAGAATATCCTGAATTGAAAAGGACCCAGAAGGATTATAGAAGAGTAGAAAAATAGAATCATAGAATCAATCATAGAATCATAGAATGGCTTGGGTTAGAAGGGACCTCAAAGATCCACTAGTTCCAACTCCCCTGCCATAGGCAAGGATACCACCCACTAGATCAGGTTTCTCAGATCCTCTTGCAACCTGATCTTGAACACCTCCAGGGATGGGGCATCCACAGCCTCTCTTGGCAACTTTTTCCAGTGCCTCACTACCCTCTGAGTGAAGAATTTCTTCCTAATCTGTAATCTAAATCTCCTCTCCTTTAGTTTAATGTCTTTCCCCTTCCTCCTGTCATTGTCTGATTGAGCAAAGAGTCGTTCTCCATTGCTTCTATAAGTCCTCTTTAAGTACTGAAAAGTTGCAATGAGGTCGCAATGGAACCTTCTCTACTTTAGGCTGAACAGCCTCAGTTTTCTCAGCCTTTCTTTGTAGAAGTGCTCCAGCCCCTTGATCATCTTTGTGGCCCTCCTCTGGACTTACTCTAACAGCTCCACATCCTTCTTGTGCTGAGGGCCCCAGATGTGGATGCAGTACTCCAAGTGTGGCCTCACAAGGGTGGAGTAGAGAGGGACAATTACCTCCCTCGACCTGCTGGCCAGTCCTCTTTTGATGCAAGCAAGGATAGGGTTGGCCTTCTGGGATGTAAGCGCACACTGCCAGCTAATGTCAAGCATTTGTCCACCAGAACCCCCAAGTTGTTCTCCACTAGGTTTCTCTCAATGATCTCTTATCCCAGTCTGTATTCTTATCTGGAATTGCCCAGACCCAGGTGCAAGACTCTGCACTTTGATTTTTTGTACCTCATTAGGTTCACGTGGGCCCAATTCTCAAGCTTATCCAGGTCCCTTGGGATGGCATCCCTTCCTTCTATCGTATCAACTGCACCACACAGCTTTGTATCACCTGTCAAGGAAGTACATTTTCCTAACATCCAACCTGAAACTCCCGTTCCTTCCAGTCCTACCACTTGTCACCAGAAAGAAGAGATCAACACCTGTCCCCCCACTGCTCATTGTGAGGAAGCCTTAGGTCACCATGAGGTCTCCCTTCAGTCTCCTCTGCTCTAGGCTGAAAAAAACAAGCTACTTCAGCCCCTCTTCTTACGTCTTCCTGTCTAGACCCTTCACCATCTTCACAGACCTCCTTTGGACACTCTCTAACAGTGTTACGTTCTTCTTGTATTGTTGTGCCCAAGACTGCACACAGTAGAGTGGGACAATCATTTCCCTTGACTTGCTAGCAATGCCATGCTTGATGCACTCCAGGATATGGCTGGCCCTTTTGGCTGCCAGGGCACACTGTTGGCTCACATTCAACTTGTCATTGACCAAAACCACTAGGTCTCTTTCTGCAGGGCTGCTCTCCAGCCTCTCACCTGTATATACAGCCAGGGTTGTCCCTTTCCAGGTGCAGAAATTGGCACTTGCTCTTGTTAAATTTCATGTGGTGATGATTGTACAGCTGTTTTGTCAAGATCTCCCTGCAAGGCCTTTCTACCCTCAATGGAGTTAGCTCATCCCAGTTTAGAGTCATCTGCAAACTTACTCAAACTTACTTAGTGCACCTTCAAGTCTTGCATCTAAGTCTTGTATGAAACCATTAAAGAGAACTGGCCCTAAAATGAAGCTCTGAGGAACCCCAGATGACCTCTATTCAACAAACAGCAGGAGGAAGGGGTTGCTCCCAGCTGGAAGCATGAGTAAAACTCTCTTGAGTCTTGTTTGAAGCATACGCTTGAAGAGAGCTTAGAAATTGAAGTATGAGCCAAGCTGTATCACTTAACCTCAGATCTGGCATTTGGATCACATCCTATTTTATGTACTGCTGCAGACATAGACCTGGCAAATTCCCTATATCCAAAGCTAACAGTCAAAATTCACAGCAAAGCACCAGTTGAAGTAATTTCATTCTACTTTGTATTTAAATTAAACAATTCTAAAACTGAGTCGTCAGAGCACTCTACAGCATCAGCAAACACTTTATGAATATTATCAGCTCTGCAGTTTACTCTGTTTTAATGTGGCACATTCACAATTAGTGTACGAAACTAAAATATGTGTAATAAACATTTCCAAGAGTATATTTCCTTAGCATTACTCAGTAATATTATTCAGTAGTATTAATAATATTACTGAATAATATTAGTAATATTAATATTATTCAGTAATATTCAGTATATTTCCTTAGCATTAAACAAACAAACAAACAAACCAACCTGTAATATGGAAAGATGACCAAATGAAAGAAAGAAAGAAAGAAAGAAAGAAAGAAAGAAAGAAAGAAAGAAAGAAAGAAAGAAAGAAAGAAAGAAAGAAAGAAAGAAAGAAAGAAGGAAGGAAGGAAGGAAGGAAGGAAGGAAGGAAGGAAGGAAGGAA
>NC_048894.1:143144805-143153422 GCF_011077185.1 Oxyura jamaicensis
CAGAACCATTATGCATTGTGTTTTCAGGTCCTTAAAACCAGTTGATCATTAGTATGAAAGTCAGCATTTTTGGTATGTTTTAGAGGCTGCCAAGGCAGTGCTTTAGGTGGATAGGGGATATTCTCTGTAATCAGGTCATAAATGTAGTGCTCTCTATATATCATAATCAACCATTTATATTGTACAAGAAACCTATAGGCTGTTTGTACAGATCCTAGAACCAGGATACTATGTTTTACCTTATGATATACCACTCACTAAGCAAGCAGGTTGATGTTATTTTCCAAGAATGTCTGTCTGCCATCACTCCAGGTAAGCACATTATTCAAGACTGACACAAATGGGAATATGTTCCTGATTTTCACACCAAGCCCTCATTGTTATTGCAGTTCAGGATGATGCAATTATTTCATTCCATTAAGTCACATAGAACAACTCCTTCCTCAAGGTCCCTCCTATTCTGTTTTATCTGCTAAAGAAAAAGAAGAATGAAAGTCACTGAAAAAGAACATGAAAAACATCTACAAGGTCATCTTCTGCTTCTTCTTCTTGTTAGAGTGTGATTGTTCCTTAAGGTTCACTTGAGCATGTTTTCTCAGGTCTAATTTAAAGGGACAAGGCAAAGCATATTCCATCATTTCCCCTAGGAAACTTTTCCATATACTATTACTTATCTTTGTCAGGAGGATTTTATTTTTTTATGTAAAATTTTATCTGTCTTAATTTCATTCTATCACTCCTAATGATAGTCTCTTAAAATTACACTATACTAAATAATATTTTCCTATCCTTGGTATTTATACCCTCCAGGTATTCATGGACTATTACAGTCCTTTCATATTTGTCAGTTAGCCAAACACAAGACATTCAATCCTGTTATTTCAAAGGCTCACGACTTCTTACAAAACTTACAGAAAGAGACACCCTGAACTGTAATGAATCAAGAATGTGCCCATAACATAAACTTTTAAAGAGAATAAAACAAAGCTCACAGAATCACAGAATCACAGAATCACAGAATAGTCTAGGTTGGAAGAGACATATCACTTTCATTTATAAATCAGGTAAATGGAATGGGTCTAGTAGAATATGGGATGTAGTGTAACAGTCTTCCAAAGCTGCAAGATTAATTTAATAGCTAAGGTTAATATTATTGATTTCCAGAGCAAATATCTGCATACTATATTTCTTCACTTGAAATAATGGAGCATAATATTTGCCTCCAGTCACGGCTAGTGTCAACCTGACTTCATCTGCTGAAGTTACAAAGCTTGATTTTCTGAAGAAACTGCACAACTTGTCCATGCAGTTATTTCTGTTGATATATATAATGTTGATAAGTGAGAGGTAAGTCAGACACATAATACTCTGTGAAACAGAAAATGATGAGAACCTCATTGTTTCCTCATCATCTCATTTTTTTGAAATGAGGTGTCAAGAAAAACTTTCTTAAAAATTGTTGTTCTAAAAATGGTATTATTCCAGGAAGCTAGCTCACATGGAGATTTTGTTCTTTTTGAGATGGCATTGTCCAGCTTAAATACATTAGGATGAATACATTTGATTCATATTTAGAAAATGATATTAAAATCAGAGAATCATAGAATAAAGTGGTTTGAGTTGGAAGGGACCTAAAGATCATCTAGTTAACCCCCCTTGCCATGGGCAGGGACACCTTTCACTAGATCAGGTTGCCCGAAGTCCCATCCAAACTGACCTGAACACTTCCATGGATGGGACAACTTCATGATTTCACCCAATTTACAGCATGAGTGATTAATAATAATAATAATAATAATAGCTTGTTTTAGACCAATTGCTCTATAAACTATATGCAATGAAAAATAGAGGGATGTTCATGCATTTTCTTAATTTCTTAAAGAAAGAAGAATTAACTATTTAGAACTTGGAAGATTATGTTGAAGTGTGTATTTGTAACATTTTAGGTAGTTCTATTTGATCTAAATGCTTGTTTCATTCTTTATTAACAAACTTTAAGAATACTGAGAAAAGAAAGCAGGGAAATAGGAAACAGGAAACAAGTTATTTGTACTATTAGTTCTCTCACTAAGACATTGTTAGGGAGCTAAATTATGATTTTCTTTTATTATAAGTTCCAAAAAATAAATAAATAAATAAATAAATAATGAGTCACTGCAACAAACAGATTTGTTTTTCTGCAGTCCCAAGAGGAAAACAGGTATATTGGCCACTGAAAGAGCAAGAGGTTGACTGCTAGTCAGTAACACCATTATTAAAACTTAAATGGACATTAATAAATTATTTATTTACATTGCTAGGTTCACTTATAACACACAGTAGAAACATTGAACAAGTTTTGTGGGTTTTCTGAGAATTTCTGCTAATATTAAATATATCTCATCAAAATTAGTAAAAATTAGGAAAAAAAATCCTGTGTCTCTTTTCCTGTTAAACCTACAAGCATATGTTATATTTTCAAGGGGGATAAATGCAGGCAGAAATAGATGATGAGAATGGTAAAACCGGGGAAAGAAAAACATAGAAAAGAGAATCAACGTAGGATTAAGAAAAAGAGAACTTAAAGTCCAGTTTCCTATTCAACATACTGGAGCAATTTTAAATGATAGTGACTGCAGATTGGTCCCTATTATTAGCTATTTAGAAATGTTTCATACCTTTATCCCTCTGGCTTGTACTTTGCTTCTAACTTCAAATTTTAAGTTTTTGACAATGTCATGAAGTCTTTCTGTAGGTAATAATAAATTGCATATTTAGAACATCAGAAAATCTGGAAACAGTTAACATCATCCACTAAAGTTACTGAGGCCATTCTTGAATTAAATAGTGTTTCAAAACAAGGAGCATCATTACCATTCATACAAATAAAGTGTTTCAGAACTGTTGGTACTTTGATTCTTTACTAGTTCCAGAGCTTTTTTATTATGAGGATTTACAACAGTGTGTGACTGTACCTTTTTAAGAAATTTTATATAGCATTTTGATAGTAATAATATATAATAGGTTGATAATAATAATAATATATTTTATATGAAATACATTTAAATTAGATATTTAATTTAATAAATTCAATACATTAATAATTATATGTGTTCATTATTACCATTAATACTATTATTACTATGAAGTAATATAACTTAATGTACAATCTTTTTTCCTCAGTAGCACATCTTTGCTAGAAGTAATCATATACAATGATAATTTGGAAAAGTATTTTTTTAGTATTTATCTGTATGGGTGTGAGTAATTGAATTTTGGTAGGTGAAATTTGGACTCTGTATGGTACATAAAAGCTGTGTAGATTTCAGGCTCAGAACTAAAAGACTGTTGTCTGAAGTGCTTCAAATCCAGACAAAAAAAAAGGAGAAGAAAAAAAAATTGAATTTCATGTCATGTTACCATAGCCTAAATAATATTGGTATCTGATAAAGAATTAAATGGTGTTGGGTTTTGTTTGTTCATTTGTTTGTTTTCATACCCCTGACATTTATTATTCTAAGAACATTTACAGAGTTTTGGGGAGATAGTGATGTGTTTTTGTTTGTTTGTTTGTTTTTCCCAAATTTGTTTATGTCTTCCTAATTAAGGAGATAATATAGCTCTTGAAGGGTGACGTTCTGACTTAGGAAATCCACAGAGTTAAAATAAACAGATAAATTTTAGTTTAGTTAGTTAATTTGTTGGTTTGGTTTGGTTTATTTTGTGGTTAAGGTAGCTGTGTGAAAAGAAGAAATAAGAAATAATTTTACCACCTCCCTCATGCTCTTTCTTTCTGGCACTAGGCACTATGTTCAGTAATTGTCACTTGTGTCAATACAGAAAAAGATAAAATTAAATCTCCTTTTCCATCTACTTTGCTGCAGGCTAAGTTTGTTGGTTACTCTGTTAAAAATACAGTGCTCTATGAAGAACTCATACACTGCTGACAGCAGAAAGTAGCTGTTGCCTGTCATTGCAACACAAGCTATGAGCCTACATGGAAAACTCCTTCATTTTCTATGTAATTGATGTTCTCCTGCTCTAAGCACCACTGCTACAGTATCTACGGTATTGATAGAAAACACCAAAATAATTAGCAGTCTTAAAAATAAATCTCCCCAGATTGAATTATACTGACAGGTTTATATTGATGGTAGCTAGAACAGTGTAGGTCAGATAAGAGAAAAGGGAACAAAGACAGAAAGGAAGTAAAGGACAGATAAGGCTTTTACAACTGCTAAAGGAAAAAAAAAAAAAAAAAAAAAAAAAACAAAACAGAAAGAAAAAGGAAAAAAAAAAATGATTCTATTGTTCTTTGAGGACTAAAATCTTACATTATGTTTAAGTCACATTTGTAAGTCAGATGGTTGGAGCCACAAGTGGAATAGTAAAAATTAATAAAACATCATCAAATTAAATATTCTGTACTCAGTATTCCTTGAGACTTCCTGTCTCAATTTGTTTGGTATTAGACAGGAAGCCAGTCTAATTTGTTTTGGTGTTAGTAAGTCAAAAAGGTTAAAGGTTTGAGAAGGAGGTAGCAATAGATGGTACTGCAACAACACAGGGTTTTTTATTTGCTATGAAGTTGTTGTGTCAAAAATAAAATCCCATTAATTTGTCTTGAGGTCTTTCAGCCACAGTGTTCCTCTATTGTTCACTCTATGTGCATCATGATTTTATGCTTTTTAAATTATTCTTCTGAAATTTTTTATATTTAAACCTGGATAGACTGTATACAAGTTAGTTATTTTAAAATCAAAGATAATAAATAATTCTGTGAAAATATTAGCTCAGTGCTCAGTAGCTGTCAAAAAGGAAATCAAATATTCAGAATGCTTACAGTTTGAACAAAACAGAAAAGACCATTATATACTTTGAAAACCTATGCTATGCCCACACCTTAATTACTGTGTGCAAATCTGAACCTTTACATCAGAAAAGATGTGGTAGAATTGGCAAAGTAAAGAAATTCAGGAAGGATGTTGAAGTGTATGGAATTACTTCTGAACTAATAATATATGTTAGGATTCCCCTGCTTTGAATAGTGAAGACCAAGGAGAGATTAAATGAGGAAATAAAGATAAAAACAGAAAAGGTTAAAAGTAAATACTACTGCCTCTCCCAGGTGAAGAACAGTGGATTTTTTTTCAAGTACAAAGGTGAGAAACAAACAGCAGAGGAGACAGTCAGGGTTCAGTAAATCTGTGGGAGATACAGTCATGGAGCTCCAGGAGTGTTCCCAGCTCCAGAGGATGACAAAGCCATGAAAGAAACACATAGAAGAGCTTATGCTCCCTCCTTCCACCACCACTCTCTATTAAACAAGATAAAGTTTTTTAAAGGAAAGTATATCAGAGAAGTGTCATTTGTCCTTCTACTCTCTTCTATTCATCTGCTAATGGTTACTTTCAGAAAAAGATTTTAGACTAGACAGCTCTTTAGAATTATTCAAGGCACCCATTTCTCATTCTCTAATTTCCAATAAGCCATGAATAATGACTCTACAACTAACATTGAGGAGACAATGGATTTAATAGGTTCTATAGCTAATTGCAAGGTAAAGTCCAAAGGCTGAAACGAACGATAATATTGCTTGTTATCAGTAAAAGGCTAAACTCATCTACAAGAATTCCAAAGGATTAGAAGTAAATAGGAATAAATTGGAATAACAGTAACTTCAAACCTTGCATATCTATCTTGAAACAGACTTATGTAGTCTGTGTTTCAATTATTTTAATACACTGCCCATGAAGTCATATTACTATATCCTCAAGTTACTTCAAAAGGTAAAAATTAGATACTACAGTTTTTCTATTTTTCCCTTTCAAATGTGAGAAATAATAAAGAGGATTTTCCTCTTTATATATACTATAATCCAAAAACTATTCCATGTTCACAGTCTTATCTTCAAATATGCTAACAGCACCTCCACAAGAGGAAGGGTATTTTTAAATGTTGGAATATAGGGACAGGCTGTGACATACCATTAAAGATGCATAGCAGATGGCAGTGAACAACTGTGATTACTCCAGACTGTCTTTTTAGCATCTGTCAGTGTCACATGATGTTAAGAAGACTGCAGCATAAATTACCACTGCAGAAATATGAGCAAAATGAAGTTAGTCCACACAAGAGATGCACACAAGAAGCAAATGTATGTTTAAAAAGGCTTTGGCTGTTATCATGCATCATGGAGATGTAGGTCCAAATTCAATAAAAAGACTTGTATTTTGAGGGTGATTGGTAGTCAAACCAGTATATGATGCATACATATTTCTTCTGGAAATCACACTCTTCTCTTTTTCATCCTTCCAAAATACCAAAGCAACATATACACACAAACACAAAAATTTTCCATATGTAAATGCAGCCAAATTTATTATTAAAATACAGAACTTTTTAAGTAACAAAGTAACCACAGTAATTAGATTTGATCCCTATATTTTGAGACTTGATTACTTCTATCAAGCCAAGAACACATTCCTAGTTTATAGAAGTATTATTTGTCTGATCCAAAGTCTATTGATCAATTTTGGATCAGGCATAAAATCTATGAATCTTTATTCACTGATATCTATGGGACTATGTATGTGATTTATACTTGTACACTAAAGTTCTAAATAGTATTTAAAAAACAGACTGTGAACAATAATAAGAAATATAATATAATCTTTGAATAAATACAAATGTTTTCCAAGATAACTAATTTCCATAGCAAATTGATCCTCAGTGTGCAGAAGTACATGGACCCTATTTACTCTGAAAGGCGTGAAACAGCTACTTTTTAAATGTTTGATATACGGCAGAAAGAGTTTTACAGAGTGAATAAGAAGTGAATAAGTGAATAAGTGTGAATAAGTTTAATTATTCTCTTTTAATGTCATCTGAAGGAGTTCATTAATATAAGAAGCTGACAGCATAATCATTATTCTAAAACAATTATATGCAAAATGTACTCACAAGGTTTTTTCTTTCAGTTTTAGGATTATTTTTATTGTTGCTAGAACACATGGGGAACTGCCACTTAGACTTCATTAGTGAAGGAAGTGTTGCTTAGAAATACTATGGAACAATATATTTTGAGACAAGAAGGTTCATAGAAAAAAAAGAATAACAGCAAGAAGTAGTAGCAAAACCTGTTTAAAACATGTAGAAGTGTAGTATCAAAAACAATTGCATATGAAACTTTCCGTTATTCATATTGTTCAAAGATTCTGAAATGGTCGGCATTTTGGCATGACTGTGGCCTTCTTTATTTCCTGTTAGCTTTCCCCATGGAACTTTTTCAAGCAATCATGGTTTTGAAATATCTCCCAGTCGATTGTGGCAACTTCAGAAAACCCTTTCCTATTCTTTGCTTAGATATATGTGAACTATGTGACCTTAAAAAATCATTTGAACACTTAATACAACTTGTGTGTTTTTATAGTTTTAGAATGGGGACATTCTTTCACTGTGAATCTAAGCAATATTCAGGGGAACTGGTTCAGTCTTAACTGAAGATTTCTGATGAAAATGAAAACCTTAACAGAGGCAGTATCTGGGTATCAGTAGCAGACAAGCTCGATATTGTCATTAAAGTCAAGATTTTGAGTGACCGGATTAAGGAGAGCTATGACAAATCATTTTGTGCTCATGAAAACTTCTGAAAAATAAGATCAATTAATTGTTCAAAATGAGATAAAAATCTCCAACAAAATAATTCAGTCTGAAAAAGTCTCTCATGATTTCTGTGGTTATTAACAGGTTATGAGAGAAAATAAATAAATAAATGTGCATTCTACTATTGGGATGGTACTACCTGAGGACTGGAGGCACTGAAAGAGGGCTGGAGAACCCCTCCTATGAAGAAAAACTGGGAATATTCAGCCTAGAGAAGAGAAGGCTCCAGGGAGACCTCATTGCAACATTTCAATACTTATAGAAAGATGGATAGTGACTTTTTACATAGGAATTCAGAGACAGAAGAAAGGGTGTTGGTTTAAAACTAAAATAGGGGAGATTTAGTTTAGGCATAAAGAAGAAACTATTTACTATGAGAGTGGTGAAGCACTGGAACAAGTTGCCCAGGGAAGCTGTAGATGCCCCATCCCTGGAAGTGTTTAAGGCCAGGCTGGATGAGGCTTTGAGCAAACTGATCTAGTGGAAGGAGGTAGATTTAAATTAAATATAAGGAAGAAATTCTTCACTCAGATGGTGGTGAGTCACTGGAATAAGTTGCCCACAAAGTAGTGGATTCCCCACCCCTGGAGGTGTTCAAGATCAGGTTGTAGGAGGCCCCGGGCTACCTGGTCTAGTGGGTGGCATTCCAGGCCATGGCAAGGTGAGAAGAGTGAAAGCCCAAAGGTGAAAAAAAAGCCCAAGGTGAAAGCCCAAAATAGATGAATGTAATGTACTTGAGTCTATATGGAGACTATCTAATACCTGTATTTGTTCAGATCATTGTTGCCATTTATTAAGGCAAAAAGGAACTAGTCGCTGAGTGCTGCATTGGGTTTCCAAGGGCAGACTAGGGCAATGGTCTGACCTACTAAATGTGATCTGAGGCATGAAGAGATGTTAAAAAAAGAAAAATATGAGCTTGGGACTGATAGTTTTATACAGATGATTGATAAGAGTCAATATGATGGAAATG
>NC_048894.1:143158422-143241240 GCF_011077185.1 Oxyura jamaicensis
AGGGGAGGGAACATAGTCTGTTGGGAAGGGAACATAGAAGGGAACATAGACTGTTGATATAGTCTACCTAGACTTCAGCAAGGCTTTAACATGGTCTCTCATACTATTCTCCTAGAGAATCTTGCAGTCCATGGCTTGGACAGGTACAATCTTTGCTGGGTTATAAAACTTATGCCCAAAGAGTAGTGGTGATTGTAGTGAAATCCAGCAGGTCATGAGTAGTGTTCCCCAAGGGTCGGTGTAAATAAAATCATAGAATCTTTAACGTTGGAAAAGATCTTCAAGATCAGCTGGTCCAACCATTACCTTGCCACTAATGTCACCCACTAAACCATGTCCCTGAACACCAGGTCCAACCTTTCCTCAAACACCCCAAAAGAGCTATGTGAGCCAGGCAGGAGTCCAACATACAATCTTCTGATCCATAATCAGACACATTGTCCATTGCAGCACTGGCTCCAGTGTTTGGTCCCATCCTCTTTAATATCTTTATTAATTATTTGAATGATGGAATTGAGTGCACCCTCAGTAAGTTTGCAGATGACAACAAGCTGGGGGGGAGGGGGTAAGTGTTGATCTGCCAGAGGGCAGGAAGGCCCTACAGAGGGACCTGGACAGGTTGGATTGATGGGTAGAAGCCAATGAGATGAAGTTGAACATGGCTAAGTGCTGGGTCCTGCACTTTGGTCACAACAACCCCATGCAGTGCTACAGGCCTGGGGCAGAGTGGATGGAAAGCTGTGCAGAGGAAAAGGATCTGGAGGTGCTGATAGATGCTTGCCTAAACATGATCCAGCAGTGTGCCCAGGTGACCAAGAAGGCCAATGGCATCCTGGCTTGTATCAGGAATAATGTAACCAGCAGGGCCAGGTTGATAATCACCCCCCTGTGCTTTGCTCTGGTGAGGCCGTACTGCGTTCAGCTTTGGGCCCCTCAGTACAAGAAGGACATTGAGGCCCTGTAACCTGTCCAGAGAAGGGCTACAAAGCCGGTGAAGGATCTGGAACACAAGTCCTATGAGAAGTGGCTGATGGAACTGGGTTTGTTTGGTATGGAGAAGAGGAACTCAGGGGAGAGAGACTTTATTGCTCTCTACAACCACCTGAAAGAAAGTTAAGGGGAGCTGGGGTAAATAAAAAATATTTTATATTGTATTACTTTACAATAAATAATGTGACAGCAATACATATTATCATCCATCTTAAATTTATTTTGAATACATTTTGTAAAAATGTAATTTTTACAAAAGAATCTGAAAATTATTTATCTGCCTTTTTTTTATATATAACTTTTCTTTTGAATTAAAGCTAAATATGTTCACCAACTAATTTTCACAATATTTTCAGTTTAAAAAATATGGATGACAAAGGAATTACATAAATTCGTTTAAATTGCCAAAGTGGATTTGGGATGGCTGCCAGTTATGAATTAGTATTCCTCATCCAGAATGACTGAGAGGAGTTAATTGGTTTGTCAGATATCTCCTTTGAATATCACCTGGTACAATGAACAAAATCAGGGATATATAGACGATATATAATAGCTACAGAACCAAATACAGAAATATATATATATAATATGGTGATTTAAGAACAACACTGGGCTATTCTTTGGTTTTGTTGTTGAGGCAGTGGTGGTGATAGTGGGTTTTTTTGTTTGCTTGTTCGTTTTTCCAAATTGCTTGTACAGGGCACACATTATATTGAATAAATAGAATTGCAAAAATGAAGCTGTTAGCAGAACATATAGAAATTGATATAGTTGAGCATTTATATGTTCTCCATCATAAGCAGTCTTTAAATCAAGATAAGATAGATAGCCAAAGATATGTAATAAAACAGCAGAAGATAAAGGCTTTATGCAGCTGCTACTTAATGAAATTGTGGCCTGTGTTATGTGAGAGGTCAGACTGTACTAGACCAGCATGTCTCAGTGTTGTAGTCAGTGCTTCTTTTAAATCAATTAAAAGCATTTTGAGCCTTGTCATCCAGAAAAATGCCAGAGAGAAATGGTAAAGGAGAATGTTTTGTTTTCCTTCATAGTTCAGAGCACATCCCTATTTGAAAAGATAATGGTAATGGTGAATGCCTGACACTGTTGAGATCATTAACAGTTTTGCCTTTGTCTTTAGAGAACTAGGATTTCAGCTAATAAATACATTTATTGAAGACAGAAAAATTATATGACTTCACAAGAAATGTGCACTTGCTAATTAGTTTCTGTATTCACATGCAAAATGGTATGTTGCACCAATATGCTCAATATAATGATAGGCTGAATTTCTTCTGCAAAATCTTCTCCAAAATCTTTATATCATATGTTCTCAAAAAGACACTCCAAATCTACTTATTTCAATGCATGAGCACTCAGATGCTACTTTTTGGTCAAAAATAGGAACAAAGAAATTCACTACAAAACTTTATATTGAATAAGATGACAGTAGAGTATGTAAATGGAGGTCCAATCTTCAGCTTAGATACTGGCAATACAGTTATGTTTGATAACATGAGCATGAAAACTCATAAAATGTCAGTCACATCATGTGTTCTTATTAAAATGTGGATGCAGTACATCTGAATGCAGACTGTATTAAATATAGGGTTTTTCTTAACTTATTAATCTCTGAACCTGATATGTGTGTATATCCTCAACATTTCTCCAATAACCATTATCTCTCTCTCTAACAAGTCTGCATGCATATGAACTTAGGAAGAATTCAATTAAATTACAACAGAAAAAAAATCTACAAGATAAGAAAGAACATTATAAAAAGCAATTTTTTTTTTCTTTTTGCACCACATAGCTCTTCTTCACAAAAGTCATGATTTCTAGATAAAACAACATTTCACAGTATAGAACATAATCTGAATAAATGCTATCAAGCTTTAAAATTTGCTTTTTATTCAGACCATAAATGGCAAGCAATGAACTTGTGAGACTGACCAAGCAAGCAGAAAGATGTTGGTTCCTAATAGTGCAATTTTTTTTGTAAACAGGTTGCTGCAGCCCTGTTTCATAAACTCCACAGAGGACTGCTCTGCATTTATGAGTTTCAAGCCTTGAATGATGAAGTAGCCACTGTTAAATTTGCTTCATTCACTTTCAGTCCAATGCTGCAAAATTCTTATTAGTTCTCTCTAGGCAGTCCAAAGTCTGCCACATTTTGAAGTCAAAATGTAACAGCTCTTTTCCATGCATCTTCAATATAGGGATGTGTTTTCTGAACAGTCAAGAGATGGATCAATATGTAAAATCAAAATATTAATGCAAAGTAGATGGTAATTTGACTCCAATGGTTTGGAGTTAGATACCTTAATGAGAAGCAAACAAAAATAAGTACTGAAAAGTGACATTTATCTATTAGGTTAAACTGTTTGCAAAGGAAATTTATGTGCCAAGGTTATAAAGATTCTAAAAGACACTATTTAATTATCCTTCAGTTGAACAAAGAAGTCTAGAAAGAGCATGATAGGGGACTAATGGACCAGCAAAAATGCAAAGTACCATTCAGCACTAAAGTAATTGGGCAGAACGCAGAAAGAGACCAGGATAAATGATTACTTCATTAATTTTAAAATTAAAGGGCAAGATAAGGCGGTCACTATCATGGAGTTATTAAGGTAAAACTGGCCTAATCAGCACAATTTAAATGTAAAGAAGTCATCCAATGCCTAGCAATTTCAGAAGAGCATGAAATAAAGTAATACAATGCAGCTTTATTAATCAAACCATATGGATACGTGTTTTACGGTAAGAATTTTCTAATTTATCGTAACCTTTGTTTAATACACTGACTACTGTATACTGAGGATGAACAGCTCTTGAAAGGTGTAGGATTTAGGACAGGCCTATCTTACACTTTGCAAATTTCTTTGCTTTGCAGGAAATGTTCTGTGTTCCTTGTCTCCATAGTGATCCCATAAAGACTATGATTACCCTTTCCACTCAAATTCTATCTCTTTCTTGGCCAACTGGTCATCTTTTTTACCTGTTCTTAACAACAAAAGGTTTTCTGTCTTGCTTTCTGAATTTTCTTTCCTGCTTTCTGTAGCTCTGACTAACCACTTCCAAAACAAAAACACAAAACAAAAACAAAAAAGGGTCTGCCTCCCCAGAAGCAACACGTATATATAAAAGTCCCTTTCCACTTTTTCTCCATGAACTCAGTTTTTAAATACGTCATTTTATTTTTGTCCCATATGGGTTTCTCTGACTGCAAATTCCATTAGAACCTTCTTTATTGCTAAAAAGTCATGCAAAGGTTCAAATAAACTTAAGCCTTCTTCTAAATATGATCTTATTACTGGATGTTTGAGTAAGTAGCTTAAATGGTATCAGGCCCCAGAATACCTTCTGTATCTCTTTCATTCCATTTCATTCCAAATATTCATTTGCTTACTGTAAAAGTGTTTAACATGCCTTACTCACAAACTGTAACTCTTCATTTATTTATATTATATCCTTGTACTGCCATGGAAATATAACATCTCCCAAGACTAAAAGCCTTAGGGCTTCTACATTATATGTTTAATCTGTTATCTACACATCATTTTGTTTCCTCTAACAGATGCAAGTGAATTCTAGGACAATAATATGTAAATATTTTCTACTGACAGACAAGATAGTAACAATTAAAAGTGAGTTTTTCAATTTATTAACAAAGATACACTATGACAAATATTTAAATTAAAAAAAAAAAAAAGTATAACACAAATTTTTAAATGGCTAAACCTGAAAACCTTCTTTTTCTAGGCTAGCTAACAAACAGAATTTTATGAGGAAGTTTGGATTGATATGGACATAAAGGCACATAAATTGAATAAAAGTTGTGACAGCATCGCTCACCTTTTCAAACATTAATTTTTGAGAAAAATACATATATATTCTATAAATTGAAGAGTGAAAAGCAAAATTAAAAATTCTGTTTCACATTCACTCACTCATGTATCAGTCTCATTTTAAAATTTGGGTTTGACCTAGGACATATATATTAATTTAGAAACATTGATTAAAACCATAATAATTTTCAGAGAACGTCTGAGTACTATTTTGATACTAGCTTTAAATTTTTTTGCTATTATTGAGATCAAGACAAGATGTTTCCTACATTAGAAATCAACTGGATTCCATTCCAAATCCCTCTGCAGAACCTGAAAATTCCAGAAATGTCTTCCTGAACTATTCTGTCAATTAAAAAGAAAATTTAATTGTGAACTTGAAATTTTAGAAACACTTATGTTTTTAAATTATTTCCATACTTACAGAAAACTCTTAACAAGGAAAAAGCAGTGCAACATTCTGAAAGACATTCTGAAATAAATTGTTTTCTTTATTTAAAAGTATTTCATGTAATGGCCTTGCAAAACTCAGTGGCTTACTCTGCATTGCAAGATGTAACAAAAGTTCTGTTCAGACAGCTCTACCTTGTTTTGGTCTGAAACATGGATAACACCATTCTGTTCTTTTGGTAAAACACACATGAACACTACTGGAGTATGCTAATTGGTGCTATGTGTTCAGTTATTTTTAGGAAAGACACCAAACTGGAAAATCAAATCTGAGTATACTTTCACTCTGAAAATTTTTGGATTCACACCAAACTCTGGATTGGAACTCTGTGGCTACCTTTAGCTGATACAAAGGTCACCAGTAGAATCATTTCAATATTCTATAGTTATGATCCAAAACAGTCTATACAATATGCTCTCAGATGCTTTTGTGCTTTTGGCTAGTACAGTTTTTGTTCCGTTTTGTTTTGTTTTGTTTTGTTTTTTAACTATGCTTAATTAAGACAAATGTAATAGATGTGTATTCAGACATTTAAAAATAGTGGACTTTTTATTTTACCTTGGTCATCTGTCTCACCTGCACTTATTTTAATGCAGACTTCCATAAAAGCATGTGGTCTGAAATTAAAAGGCAAAACATCAACCTATACCTGCAAGGCTGCAAAGTCTTCTGAAGTTCTGTCTTTCCAGTTTGCATTGAAGTATAGCATTTTCTATGCCTGTAAGTTCCACTTAGAAATTATTCCTTGTCGCTATCTACATTACTGAACATATTTTGTGTGGGTGTCAGCCAGAAGACAGAAGGTTGATAGTGATGTAATGTTTTCATTGATGTTTTGCTGTTGTTGTTGTTTGTTTGTTTGTTTGTTTTTACTAACATTTTCAATTCCACAGAATTGTAGCTTGCATTCCAGCTTTTTTCCATAGTTTTAAAAGAACTGCGAATATAGGTCTGTTTTTAGTAAGTAATGTGCAGCTGTTAAAAGGGCTCTAAAAAAAAGTCATGTATTTAAATAATATAATAATATATTTTATTTAAATAATTTAAATTTAAATAATACATAAGGCCAAGATCTTATTGAGTCTATGAAATGATACAGGGCAGAAGCTGTAGTGAGGCATGTAGATTCATTTTAACCAGCTCCCTGTTAAACAAGTCTGCTACCATGGTGTAAGGACAGCAATGCCAAATAAGTTTATAAGTCGTAAGTAATAAGCAGAAACTAAGGAAGAATTTTAATATATAACCCTGTGTACTATTTGAATACCTTTTTTTTTTTTTTTTTTCTGTACGTATAAACACATTTCACAGTAACAGTTGGCTATGTTGTTAATTACCTACAATGCATATCACTGTCAAACAGCAATGTGTGCACCAAATAGATATTAGAAAAATAATGATTTTAGTGCTGACCTTTTCTACCTGTGCCAGGAATGTGTACTAATAAACAAATACTAATAAACAAATACTAATAATAAACTAATAAACTAATACTCATCATGAAACACAATGATGTGTCTTATATGTAACAGCTGACTGCTAAAGTCCTTACAAACTTTGGTTTACATCTACAAATAGTCTACTCACATCTATGCAAAATCTCTTTTTTTAGGTCTCATCTATCACCTGTGTGACCCTTACAATGAATGTTTTGCATGATCCTGGAACACAGATGATTTCTTGTATTCCCCAGCTTTCAGCCTGGGCCTGAAAACGCCAACACCCGTGGTCTTTCTATAAATACCTGAATCAGCTCTGAAATAGGCATTTAAATTCTTTACAGGAAATAGGAAGCAAAGAACAGTTACTGTTAAACAAGACAGCTTTTATAAAAATGAACCTGAGTCTGCTGCTCACCTACATATAAAGTTCTCAGTTCAGGTTGTCAGCTTAACAAATCTCTGTCAGATAACAGAGAAGCTGACTTTCCTCCCTCCAAAAATCCAAGAAGCCTTTCCCTTTGTGCCTGTTACTCCAAGCATTTATCTCTCCTGTTTACTTTTCAAATGGTGTTAATTCTAATCTTTTCTTTCATGCCTTTCCCAAGGAAAGTTAGTTGCTACAAGTAAATGTCTGATGGATAAGGCACCAGTGCTTTATCCAACATATTTCACTGAAACTTATTTTTATATAAATGGTATATTTCAAAATTGAAAACCGTTTAACTCTAGGTTAGATGCATATGTGCTCATATCTCCTAATCCCCTAGTTTTTCAGCCCAAGTAAAGATCTAACTCGTTGTCTCCCATTATAAATAGTTAAACAGAAATGTGAGAAACTGAGACAAGCTGAATGAACATAAAAGCATTTCAGAATATTTTTGTATGTTCCATAAGCTATTATGAGGTGAGCTGAGCATGAGGGAGGTTTTCTTCTAATTATTGGTTTTGGACACTTAAAATGTGTCAGTGTTACCTACGTGGTTTTGTGGCTCTGTTTCTATGTGACTTTTCTGGTATCCCAAAGGAAGCTCTAATGCCAGAAAGGGATTCCAGTATATTTTTTCCATTCACTCCGTGACCTTTTTTATGAAATTCTCTTAGTTGTTTTTTCCATTATGAACGCTACTGAAGCTATAGACAGACGACAGTTTAAAAGAGAAATAGTGAAATAATTCTTTCTGTAAAATGTGAATAAATCCTTATAAGGGAGAGTACATAAAGCCAAACCAGAACATTCATATTGCTCTCTGATGCTTCTGAAAAACATTTTGAATACTGTTTTTCAAACTTGCATTAACAGCTATCTTCAGCTTTCAAATAAGTTTTGATCCATATAAGGGTAGCCCCATCATAGAACTCTGTGAAATATTATGTTTTAGGCCATAAAATGATATTTTAGGTCCTGTCACCATAAATTGATCCAGTGGAGCTTACACTTAAGTTAATGGAATTACAGATGTAAATCTGAGAACAGACTGCAGTGAAGAAAAAAAAAAAAAAAAAAAAGAAAACGTGTTCAGCAAACAAGAACCACCCATTCTCTTGGGGATATGCAATGCTGTGGAAGTGTACACAGCTTCATGGGGAGACTAAATGATCACAGAAAGGAAATCCACAGGGGACAGCTATGCAGAAGACTTTGTAAGTGTATATGGTGAATTATTGTGAGTGCCCAGTGTGATTTTGTGCTCTTCCTAGAGCACAAAAGGTATCTGCATACATTGTCATAGACACTGTAGTTAAACGAACTTGGGATTCTGTCCCCCCAGGCAGCTCTTCTTACCATTTTTTAAAATTCTGTATGTTTAGAGTGGGGAAAAAAAAAAAAAAAAAAAAAAAAAAAGTCACAGAAGGAAAAAGCAATTTCCAAAATAGGCATATATGTACCACAGAGGGTTACACAGCATTTGCAATATCTCAATGAAGTACATTATTGTTTCCAGACGATTACAGAATATCATGGACTACTTAAGGGTTAGCAGGACATTCATTGAAGGTTAAGGGTGGGCCTTTGAGTTTCTAAGGACATAGAAGGGACATTCAAGACCCTATGCAATTAGCATATGTTCTGTTGACTATTAGGACATGTTTGCAATGCTCAGTAGTGTTCAGAAAACATTTCTGTGCAACCAAGCATCCTTTGGGAACATTAACAGGCAGGTGCTTTGACAGTTAGTAGAGAAGCATTTCTCTACTCAGCCGGTACTTCCTCACAGGACTACAATGTACTAATGTGCAAATATTCTCTATTACAGCTTTTGGGGGCTCTTTGAGTTAACATTTTCCATTATGGTGACAATATGTCTTCAGTCATCACATATATACAAAAAAAGACCTGATCAAAGAACACAGACTAGATCACAGCAAACATATTTACTAGATTTATTGTATGTATTATTCCTGTCTATTCACCCCACCTGGAATACTTCATTCACCTCTGGGGCACCCAATATAAGAAGGACATGGACCATTTGGAGCGAGTCCAGAGGAGGGTAACAAGGATGATCAAAGTGCTGGAACACCTTTCCTTGACGACAGGTTGAGAGGGTTGGAGTTTTTCAGTCTGGAGAAGAGAAGGCTCAGGGGAGGCCTTGTAACAAACTTCCAATACCTAAAGGGAGCCCACAGTACAAGTGGGGAGGAAGTCTTTCTCAGGGAATGTAGTGATAAACCAAAGAGTACTGGTTTTAAACTAAAATAAGGGAGAATAGATTAGACATTTGGAGGAAATTCTTTACTGGGTGGTGAGGCACTGAAACAGGTGTCCAAGAGAACTTGTGGATACCCTATCCCTGGAAGAGCCAGGTTGGATGGGGCCTTGGCCAATCTAATCTAGTGGGTGGCATCCCTGACCATGGCAGGGAGTTAGAATTAGATGATCTTTAAGGTCTCTTCCAACCCAAACCATTCTATGACTCTATCATTCTATAAAAATCAATGGGAGTTGCTCTCTGCTTGCTATTTTTCAATTAAAGTAATTTTGTTGAAAATCATACACTCAGATTTTAAAATATTTTCATTAAAATATTTATATTTTACTTTTGTATGATAAAAAATGTTCTGGATCATGGAACTATAGTGTAGAACATAACTATCATGCCCAGTTAACTTTAATATTCTGAGTTACTAGAAGGTTACTAAACACAGTGGCAGTGGAAATTTTTCTTTCCTTTATACATAAGTTAAGCTTATTAATAATCTAACAATTAGATTTATTTAGTTTTGAACTAAAAAAGATTTAAGGTCTGGTATCTCCTGGTTGTTTGTGATTTAAGAATTCAATGAAAAGTGCAGCAAAATATGTCTGCTTAACATATAGTCCGGGTGACTGTTCTGATATATGACATGTATGTGATAAAATGTCGGTTTGAGAGGATTATAAAATATTTGATATCATCTTTGGTATAACATTTTTTTCTGTCTATTCTAATTTAGAAAATTTCACCCTTGACAGAAGGTCAGATCCTAGAAATGAAAAATAAACCAATGTTCTTGTCAAAATTAGTTGACGTTTAGGTAGTTTTTCTGACTACAACTTTCTGTTGTAACTAATTTGCATAAAATCCGTAATAACCTAACTAATGAATTTACCAGACATCCTGAATAGGTGTCTGCTGTACTGAAGACAAACTGAGCTACCCAAAGTTATTCCAAGTATATTGTTACTCTCCTAATGTGTCTTCTATTTTGTTATAGCTCAGTCACGTCAATAAGTTGTTTTTAAATGCACAAGGGCTTAGTTGCACTAAATATATTTATTGTGAGAACATTTATGATGGATTAACAGGAGATTTTATATGAAATATAAATCATGAAAAATATTCCCTGAGGAAACGTGATGTCAATTTTTTCAGTGATGATATTATAATATTTGTGCCCATGTTTTTATCACTTCTCATTATCCATTGTTAATTATTCAAATTATTCTTTTCAAGTGTTTATTCAAATGTTATTCAATTGTTCAAAGAAAAGACACAAATATTCAAAACATATGCAAATGTGTTATCTATATTTTTTAAGAAAATTCTAATTTATAAGTGCTTCAAAAATAATTACTACTAAATCCTTGAATCCTAGAACCATAGGTTGGTTTGTGTTGGAAGTGACCTTTAAAGTTCATCTAGTTCTAATATCCCATGAGGGGTAGGGGCAACTTCCATGAGAACTTCCAGTTACTCAAAGGAAGGAGTAACTTCCAGTTACTCAAAGGATCAAGTTGGGGTTCTTCAAGCCCATATAACCCTTCAAGCCCTTCAAGCTCATCATGCAATGAGACTGGGACGTGCCAGCAGTTCCAAAGATGTTGTTTGTGCAGTAAAAACCTGGTTAAGATAGTCAAAGTATGTTTCAGATTTACACAGAAATACTGCCCAGGGCAAGTCATTCAGAATGCAAACATTTTGATGCAACCCCCAATAGATGCTGGTAGCTCTCCAGGCTCTTCTTTCCTCAAACTTGAACTGCTTGAGAGTTATAGGCATGAGAACAGAGAAATTTTGAAACAGACACTGATGATGAGAGTACTGAGAACATGTGATAGTAAAATGTAAAAATGAGACCCTCTAAATTGCCTTTTAATGCCTTCTACTCCCTCCAACTATGAAGGAAATTTGTAGGAAATATAAAGGGAAATTTGTAGCCTAAGCTTTAGATATTACAAAGTACCTAGTATATATGCTTAGACAAACCTCAAGTGGAGTGTATAAATGCTTTCTTAAGTATTTTATATAAAACCCCAGTTAAAATATACAAGTCGTTTAAAATTAATGGAAAGTTTCATTGATAATTTGGTTTTCCATGTCTGTAGGAGGACTAATTCTCTGTGCAATTAATTTCATTGACTCTGGCCAGTTTTCACCAATGTTTAACTTCTCAACACTTTGATGTGCATATAGAAGTGAAGTTTAACTGCAACTCTGTTAATCTTTATTTGGTCCTCAAATTAATTATTTCGTATAACTTTGTAAAATTCAATATAATAGTCAGCCTATGCAAGGTAGTTGAAACGTTGTTCCTGTGCATGCCAGAAGAAAAAATTGGGATTCATTTATCCAAAAAAAAAAAAATAGTTACCTGTTTATCTTGAATTTTTCTGTTCATCTGACAGCAGTCTGAGTTTTACAAATCATTATTTACATTTTGTTGTTGCTACCATGGGAATGTATGAACATAGAAAAGTAGTTCATAGAGGAATGATAAAAGTGTTGATAGATTGTTTTAAAGTAGCAAATGAGGGAGAAAAATAGAAGAACTGGGGAAGAAAAATAAATAAATAAATAAGATTCTTGGCCAAAATGTGCTGACAGTGGGGAAAGAGCATGAAGTGAAAGTAAGAATGGAAGAAATGGAGAAGACTACTAAGCCTACTGAGGCTTTTAAATTAAGGCATTTGGCTATCAGTGGAATCATTATGCCTTTGAACAAATTAAGCAAGAAATAGTTCATGCAGTAGCCCTTGGGCCAGTCCAAACAGGACCAGATGTAAAGAATGTGCTCTACACCACAGCTGGGGAGAATGGCCCCACCTGGAGCCTCTGGCAGAAAGAGCCTGGGGAAACTCGAGGTCGACCCCTAGGGTTTTGGAGTCGGGGATACAGAGGATCGGAGGCTCACTACACACCAACTGAAAAGGAGATATTGGCGGCATATGGAGGAGTTCGATCTGCTTCAGAAGTGGTTGGTACTGAAGCACAGCTCCTCCTGGCACCCCGACTGCCAATACTGGGCTGGATGTTCAAAGGAAGGGTCCCCTCTACACATCATGCAACTGATACTACATGGAGCAAGTGGGTTGCACTGATTACTCAGCGGGATCGAATAGGAAACCCCAGTCGTCCGGGAATCTTGGAAGTGATTATGGACTGGCCGGAAGGCAAATACTTTGGGATGTCATCCGAGGAGGAGGTGGTCCGTGCTAAAGAAGCCCCACTGTACAACAAGCTACCAGAAAATGAGAAGAGATATGCCCTGTTCACTGATGGGTCCTGTCATATTGTGGGAAAACATTGGAGATGGAAGGCTGCTGTATGGAGTCCTACACGACGAGTTGCAGAAGCTACTGAGGGAGAAGGTGAATCGAGTCAGTTTGCAGAAGTGAAAGCCATCCAGCTGGTTTTAGATATTGCTGAACAAGAAAAATTGCCAGTTCTCTATCTCTATACTGATTCATGGATGGTAGCAAATGCCCTGTGGGGGTGGTTACAGCAATGGAAACAGAACAACTGGCAGCGCAGGGGCAAACCCATCTGGGCTGCTGCGTTGTGGCAAGATATTGCTGCCCGGATAGAGAACCTGTTTGTAAAGGTACACCATGTAGATGCTCACATACCCAAAAATGGGGCTACTGAAGAATATCAGAACAACCAGCAGGTGGATCAGGCTGCCAAGATTGAAGTGGCTCAGGTGGACCTGGACTGGCAACATAAGGGTGAATTATTTATAGCCCGATGGGCCCATGAAACCTCGGGCCATCAAGGCAGAGATGCAACAGATGGGCTTGTGATCGAGGGGTGGACCTGACCATGGACACTATAGCACAGGTTATTCATGATTGTGAAACATGTGCTGCAATCAAGCAAGCCAAACGGTCAAAGCCTCTTTGGTACGGAGGACGATGGCTGAAATATAAATATGGAGAGGCCTGGCAGATTGATTACATCACACTCCCTTAAACCTGCCACGTACTTACAATGGTGGAAGCAACCACCGGATGGCTGGAAACATATCCTGTGCCCCATGCCACCGCCCAGAACACTATCCTGGGCCTTGAAAAGCAAGTGCTATGGCGACATGGCACCCCAGAAAGAATTGAGTCAGACAATTATGCAATAACACTAGACTTCTTCTTGAAAGGATATAGATGAAAAAAAGGCAGTCTGGTGAATCATTACAAACTGTAATGCTGTATTGAAGCACAGGCCTTGTTAGACAAGTATCTTCTCCACAGCAGGACAAAGTTGTTTCATGGAAGGTCTGAAAGAGTGAAGATTTGGGAAAAAAAAAGTCCCCAGAGAAGCCTTCAACAGAATCCTTCTACAAAATCTCTGTTAGTGAAGACTTAGCTAGTACTTGTATTTGGGTTTATTTTTTATTTTTTTCTGATGTAAATGAAAGTTGACTTAACTCACACAGACAACTATTCTGATTTCTTCATAGAATCATAGAATGGTTTGGGTTGGAAGGGACAATAAAAATCATCTAATTCCACCCCTCCTGCCATGGGTAGTGATGCGATCCACTAGATCAGGTTGCCCAGGGGCCCAACCAACTTGGCCTTGAACACTTCCAGAAATGAAGCATCTACAACTTCTCTAGGTAATCTGTTCCAGTACCTTGCTATGCTCTTAGTGAAGAATTTCCTCCTGACATCTAATCTAAATCTCCCCTCTTTTAATATAAAACAGCTCCCCCTTGTCCTATCACTCTGTTCTTTATTGGCCAATGTAAAAAGTTATCCTCCATCTTTTTTTTATAAGCCACCTTTAAGTAATGAAAGGCTGCAATGAGGTGTAGCCAGAGTCTTCTCCAGGCTGAACAACACCAACTGTTTCTGTCTAGGACCAGGAAGTTTTCCTTGACACACACCAAGAGTCTCCTAGATTGCTTACAGCCTGCTGTGTAGCTTTCCCAGTAGACATCTGATCGGTTCAAATTCCCCGATCATGATGAGTGCCTGTGAGCACGATGCTTCTTGTAGTTGAAGCAAGAAGGCCCTATCAACAGGCCATAATAAGGCGGCCTGTCGTAGACCCCAAACACATGGTGTTCTTTATTGGTCCAGTCCCTAACTTTTACCTACAACCTGTCACCATGTCCATGGCTGTTTCTCAGAGGCAGCTCTTCACAATCTATCAATTTCTTAACATAAAGGACAACACCCCCGCCCCACCTGCCCTATCTGTTCTGAAAAGATTGTAGCCCTCAATTACAGTGTTCCAGTTGTGTGATTTATTCTACTACATTTATGAGATAGAAAATAGGTCATAGTTTTCTAATTGCATTCTAATTTCTTGAAGCCTGTGAGATGTGAACCCACTTGATGTCAAATGTAGTACTAAGTCTTTATACTCATTCACAGCCGTATGTTGGCACTATCAGTTTTACAAGAGCAAAGGTGTGTCTTCTGAGTAGTATTTTTCTTTATAAAAATAGACGGAGAGTTCTGTATCTTGGATATGTTTGGGGTTTTGTTGTTGTTGTTGCTGATGATGATTTGCATAGAATTGTTCTACATATTTTATGCAATTATGAGCAAATTATGTTCATTTACTATAATTATGCTCAATGTGGAATCTCACTCAAATTTTATACTAGGAATTTCAGAGCACTGTCAGGTAAGGGAAAAAACTTTTCTACTTGTATTATGTTGAATACTCCATATGTTTTTCACATTTCGAAAAAGGAGACACCTTTATAGACAATATCATCGTAACTCCTCATGTTAGCAATTTGATTCCAACCTATACAAATTTCTCTTTTCCTTAGTGACTAAATTCATTTAGGTGCATGTGTCGATCTGCTTGAGTGTAGGAAGGCTCTGCAGCACAATCTGGATAGGCTGGAGCTATGGGCACAGGTCAACTGTATGAAGTTCAACAAGGTCAAGTGCCGGGTCCTGCACCTGGGGCACAACAACCCCAAGCAGCGCTACAGGCTGGGAGATGAGGGGCTAGAAAGCTACCTGGCAGAGAAGGACCTGGGGGTATCAGTTGACAGTCGACTGAATATGAGCCAGCAGTGTGCTCAGGTGGCCAAGAAGGCCAAGAGCATCCTCGCTTGTATCAGAAACAGTGTGGCCAGCAGGTCCAGGGAAGTGATTGTCCCCTTGTACTTGGCTCTGGTGAGGCCACACCTTGAGTACTGTGTTTAGTTTTGGACCCCTCACTACAAGAAGGAAATGGAGGTGCTCAAGCGATTCCAGAGAAGGGCTACGAAGCTGGTGAGGGTTCTGGAGAACAAGTCTTATGAGGAGTGACTGAGGGAGCTGGGGCTGTTCAGCCTGGAGAAGAGGAGGCTCAGGGGTGTCCTTATCTACAGGTACCTTAAAGGAGGCTGTAGAGAGGTGGGGGTTGATCTATTCTCCCACGTGCCTGGTGACAGGACGAGGGGGAATGGGCTAAAGTTGTGCCAGATGAGGGGTAGTTAGGCATTGTAATGTGCTGCCCAGGGAAGTGATTGAATCACCATCCCTGGAGGTCTTTAAAAGACATTTAGATATAGCACTTAGTGATATGTTTCAGTGGCGGATTTGCTAGTGTTAGGTCAGAGGTTGGACTAGGTGTTCTTGGAGGTGTCTTCCAACCTAGATGATTCTGTGATTCTTTCCCGTTAAAGCAATTTTTGTTTTAGAATTTTCACCTTGCACATCTTTAGATGTGTACTGTGGTGTTGGCCAAGCAGACGGTCTTCCTCTTAGCTTTTTTATTTCCCTTCTGACTTTGTTCTCTTTCCTCCAAACACTTTTTGAGACATACATGTCATTTTTATCTCCACTAAGACAATTTTTGTCTTGGCTTGAAAGTTTATTGTTTAAGAAAGTGCACAGATGTAAATGTACACATACATTACTGGGTAAAACAAGTCTTGTTTTTGCAAGCGCAAAAACACACAGACCCTTTTCCAGGTGCTATGGTTCATCTTCAAGTCTGAATGTCTTTACACCTGTGTAATTCTCTTTTTAATTTACTTGATTTCTCCCCCTACGTATAACTCTACAGAAATGTTTTTGTTTTGTTTTGTTTTGTTTTGTTTTTTCCTTTTCCAAGTTTTGTTTTCATCATCCATTTCATAGAAGTCTATGCCATGTTTGCACACTATAGCCTCTACCCAATCTATTTAATTTGAGGCTTCTAACTGAGCATTCTAAATTAGAATCATTTTTGTTCTGGGCTATCTATACCTCCAGAAGCTAACTCACTTCTTAAGAGGGTTGAACTACATTTTGAAGGCTCCTGTATCTTCCTCTGACAGAAAAGGCAGTCTTGTGTAACAGTGTTCTTAATTTAAACAATGCCTGAAATTAGGTGGAATTGAAACAAATCCCACAGCTTACAAACAGGAAGTTGAAAATACAGACAGCCTTTCGGCAGAACAGACATTTTCAATAGCAACTCAAATTAATGAGAAAGGAGGGAAATTTTCATTTTAATACAGCTCTGTTTATAACACATGGCACAGTACATGCCGGATGTTCTAGTTCTAATGATCATGCTGTGAGCATATAATGCATCATCGTTTTAAAGAACTATTTCTTTTGTACTAGTGAATTGAAATAATTATTTGCCAGTGAAAAGCACAATAGCCAGAGCGGAAGGTCCCTGTTCATTCTTCTGTGCTAAGAGACAGATCTGTCATAAGAAATGTGTGTGACTAATATACAAAGTGGAAAAGAATAAACCATTCAAGCAACAGAGATTATGCTAAGAAAGATCATCTCAGATTACCAACATAGAAAGTAGAGGCTGAGTTATTATGTACCCTTATTAGAAATTCAGCTACAATGTTCCTTTCTTCTTTGACATAATAACATTCTTTGGATTAAGTACTGAGTCATCTTTGGTGTTTCCAGTTCTACAGAGATGAGTAGCTTTTATTTTGCCTATCTAAGTAGCTAAGTACATTAGACCTCATCTAGTGTCAGACTTTCCTTTACTCCAAATTAGCTATAAACTGGTGCTGATCCTGCAACCAGTCTGGGGCAATCCCAAACACAAATACAGGTTGGATGGAGGACTGAAAGCAGCCCTGAGGGGAAGGACCTGGGGGTGTTGGTTGATGAGAAGCTCAACAATGAGCTCAACAATGAGAGACAGCAATGTGAGTTTGCAACCCAGAAAGCCAACTGTATCCTGGGATGCATCAAAAGAAGCATGGGCAGCAGGTGAGGGAGGTGATTCTCCCCTTCTATTTTGCTCTCTTGAGACCCTACCTGGAGTACTGTGTTGAGCTCTGGGGCCCCAAGTGCAAGAAAGACATGGAAGTACTAGAATGAGTCCTGAGTGCCACAAAGATGATCAAGGGGCTGAAGTACCTCTCCCGTAACGACAGGTTGAGAGGGTTGGGTAGTCTCATATTGTGCATAGTGTCCACAACTTATTCCTGCTGCACGATTGCAGCCTCATCCTTTAACAATATCCTACGGCTCAGTGACTGATACAAATTCTCAGAGACCTGATTATAAATGTATTTATGCAGGAAATCTGGATAGCTCCTGACTTTGTCCTGGGTCCTGTAATGCTGTGGTGATGAGGAATATCAAAAACAGCAACACTTTGCCTTCTGGTTAAGAATGACTGAATCAGACAAGTAAATTAAATGGAAATACCTAGCAACTGAGTATCACACAACTGAGTCTCATACAGTTCAAACTAAACGTGCACGCTGTTGAGTTGAATAGTTAAATGACATGTAATTCACTGCAAGCATGATGTCTGTCATGATATTCATTTCAACAACAAAATATATATTTATACTCACATCCTGATGAATAATTTGACAGTTCTGTTGCCTTCAGAAGCAGAGTGTATGACACTTTCATTTGCTATTGGGTACCCACATTCCCTTCAGAGTTGAGAGGTAAGCAGGCAAAGGTATACCTGGATTATGTCTTCAAGGTATTTGAAGCAGACATATAGTGATAAGTTTCTGCCTGGAGAACAGTCAGCAATTCTAATCATGTGCTGAAGAAATAATATTTTGAATGATCATAGGAAGAGGTTAAGAAGGAAGTGGAGAGCCTATCATTTGAGCAAAAATTAGAGGGCTTGACTTGTTTAAACTAGCAAAATGAAAGGCAAACAGGAACACGGTAGTGAAACATCTACACAAAGTGTGCTGAGATGAAAGAAGTACTATTTAAAATGAATTTATTGCCCTATAATATGCAATTGTTTCAACTGATTGAAGTGGGACACTACTCTCCATTGTGTTACAAAGAATCTTCTAACTTCCTTAGCTAGGATATTTAGAGGTTAAGTATTTCCATTACCACTTCCTTGCACACCACTCTTTAAAGCTGTTGACTTATGCGCATGAGACTTTCAAGGAGTCAAAGAAGTCTATTTGGTTTCAGCAGTCTTACATTTTGCATGTCTGGAGACCTGTGGGAATTTTAGTATACCTGCTTTGGCTTCGGTAAGAGAAACATGGGTTATCTGTGTACCTTTTGTTTCACAAGGGAACTGATGTCGGCCTCCATAACCCTATATATTCTCATCCCTGAACAAGATTGTAATTAAGTTTTTACTTTAGGAAGCTATTCTGACTCACTCTGCTGTCTCTTGGAGTCTCCTTTCTCATGCAAATCTCTTTTCTTCAGCTCTTGCAAAATCAGAAATCAGTCCCAGCTGTTCTCTTTGTTATAATTTAGCATCTGGAAAAAGATTTGTTATATATATACATGCATGACAAGGATTTATCAAACAAAATTACACTTAACTTATACCAGCTAACTACTAAATCACCTTTATTGATTTTTCAGTGCTTTAAAGTATTAGAGAGTATGTTATAAACCAGGTTCCAGATTCCTAAGCAAATTGTAGGGCAGAGGAAATGCCTGATGAATGATTTTTCAAAGACTGCTTCCATAAATAATTAAAAATACAACTTCCCCTTCAGCAAAGAGAGGGAGTTTGAGTCCCCACTGAATTCAGTAGCAAAACTTTTATTGATTTCTGAATGGAATATATCAGGATCAAGAATCCCTATGTGATGCTGTTTAGCTTTACTCTGTGTAAACATAGCAGAACCTTGAAAACAAACTGTCACTATTAGAAACAAAATTTTAAAAATATTCAGAAATCTCACCAGTAATAACAATTATTCTAAATCTCAACAAAATTGAAGGTTCCAATATAACAACTTTTATATATCAAATGACCTAAAACCAAGCAATCAGTTAGTGATAGACACAAAAGTAAATAAATAAATAGATACATAGATTGATAATAAATATAGTTACTGAAGAAAATGTAACGCCATAATGATGAAGAAGCTGCAAGCAGCAAAAGTGAGTAGTATCCACATACAACCAATGCCATGGGAAATTATATATTTAAAGAATGAACAGGCTATAACATAGCAGTAGCTATCTGTTCAGTTTTCTACTTACTGTTTCATCTTATAACATTTTATGCAAAATATCAAATGGTTCAGACCAACAGAAACTTTTCCCATTTTAAATCATGTTTGAAAATAAAAGGCTTGATTTTTTTGTATGATTAGTTTTACAAAAACATTTGGTATATATTTGCTAGACATGCTTCTTGGAGTAATTAAAAAAAAAAAAAAAAAAAAAAAAAGGAAAGCCTAGAAAGCCTACAAGTTTATATTCCATAAAGAATAGATCTTTTGACATGAAAAACTAAAAGGTTTTCTTCCCAAGATAAAATTTCTGTTGTGATATATACAAAACAGATTAAGAATAAATTTGCTATTAAAATTAAATCACCTAAATACATAAACAATTTACAAATAAATATCTAAAACATAAAAAAAAAAAAAGTTAAATTTATATTTTTGATAACCCATTCTAACATTTCACTATAGAATTTCTCAATGGTTCCATCTAGGATAAAGGTCTCATCACAGTGAATGAACTAAACATAGATTCTTCCTCAACAGACATCATATTTAATTAAACTAAGAAACGTTTCCAGTTTTGATGAATCTGCAGGTTTAGTTGCTCTAGTAAGTATTACAGCATTCGACACTTAATGATACCTTTACACTTATGAGGCTTTTGACCTCAAAAAATTGCAACTGCAACACCACGTCTTTTCTTTTCTTTTTTCTTTTTTCTTTTCTTTTCTTTTCTTTTCTTTTCTTTTCTTTTCTTTTCTTGTTTCTTTTCTTTTGTTTTCTCCTCTCTTCTCTTCTCTTCTCTTCTCTACCATTTACAATTTAGATTATCAAAATTTTGCCTCATTTTAGATCCTAGTGCCTTGTTCCTTTTTTTGTTTTGTTGTTGTTGCTGTTTGGTAGGAGCTGTATTTCCATTGAAAGCAGAAAATCTATCTGATATTTTTGGCAATCACAAATATCTTTCAAGCTGCAGTTGAAGTATTGGAGATGCATATGCATAAGATTGTTAATTTATTTATTAAAAATACATTTTTAAAATCTAAAATGTTATTTATTTATTTTTTCCCTTGGGACACCGATGGAAAACAAGTAGATGATATTTCTCAAGTTTTGGTATTTGAAGGAACTCTACCATATAGACAGTGTTTGCTTCAGTGTTGATGGATTTTAGGCTAGAGTTTGGAAGGACACATTATACAGCAGCTTCTGGGAGTGCTTTGAAAAATTTTGGAAGACTCAATTGGTCAGAGTTTCTACTGGAATCTGAAAGGCAAATACTATTAAGGAGCATTCTATTGCCTTTTCCAGTGTGAAGTATTACCTGGCTTATATTAGCTCTGTAAATGAATCAGGGGAAGTCTAAGGCCTAGCAGGATCCTTTTATAAGGCAGCCAACCCATAAATCCCTACCAAACTCATAATTTTCCATTAATAAGCCCCTTTCCTCCTATGTTAGCAGGTACTTGAGGACATTAATATAAGAGGTAGATTTCCCTGCTTTTTACTGAGCCACGTTCTAATTTCTTTGCACTTACTGCTGGCCTTTGAAAAGGTTTCTTATTCTGCCCAATAACTGTCACTGCATGTGAGTGTTCATGCAACTTGATGATCACACTACACTGCAGAAAGGAATCTAAAATACAGGGGTGCAGTCACTCAGATTCCTTGTCCATGTCATAGCATACATACAGGAGCTGACAGCTGAGTTAGCCAAGCTTCACTTTTCCTTTCCCAAGCTTAAGGTGAAGAATAACGATGGGACAACAAGGCTCTCAGGCCCGTTGTTTGGTGTGAGGTTGTCGTTGTTTCTAATGCATCTAAAGATCAGCAAAATTGGGGTCTAGAGGCTGGTACTGCCCACATGTAGTTGCTCACATGCTGTGGTTTCTCACTGCTTGCTCTGCAACAGTTTTCCTGCTCAATATGGATAATATCTATCCTGTATATTGCTAGACTTCCTCAAGACCAGATAAATAGTGTCTAAAACAGGAAGGACTCATAATTCATATATAAATTAATGAAATTCTCTGCTCCCTAACAGTCTCCCAGTTCCACCTCTCCCATGGACAGTTAAGGCCACTGGGGTTACATGCGTATCTGCTGTGACATTACATACATTAACCTATAACATTACCTCTGTATGTTTATAGAGCAGGACTCTCTCCTGCTTCCCACAAAGCTTGCTTTTTCTGTACCTTGCATTGCTATCTAGTTTCTGATGCTGGACCTAAGATGTTTCTCCTGAGCTCCCAGCATCCTTGACCCTCTCTGACCACTCTGCTGGGATCTCAAAGTGGTCCCAACTCATCTAAAAGGCCAGGAGATCCCAGGGTCACAGTGAACCATGCACCTCAAAAAATCTACTTTCTGGAGTGAAACCGGTCTGCCTTTTATATAAGATTTCTTTCAGTGCTATGGCCTACATGATCCGTGTGCACTTCCAGGAACTATGATATCCAAAGTGGGGATTAAAGAACCATTTTCAAAGTCATTAAAATTATGGTATAATAATAATGATGTTATATACCAAATATAAATATATATAGGAGCTGACAATGCCCCTATTTCAAAATTCTTAATAGCATGGAAAGTCTATATATGTAAGAAAAAAACTGTCTGAGATGTAATTCACTGTGTATATCTCAGGAAACTTTTAATTCCACAGATACCAAAAAAACAAAAAAAAAACAAAAAAAAAACAAAAAACAGCCTTACAAGCCGAGGACAAAACAAAAAAGCCTCAACTACCCTCAAATAAATTATTTTTAATAATAATAATAATTAATAATAATAATGATGTACTGCTTCCTCCCTTATCCCCCAGAGCATTAAAATGTGTGTTGTCTAAAATCCAAAGAGTTTACCAGAAGTTACCACAGATATTGTAGTGGTTATTGTGAGAAAAAAGAAGTTGGGGCTGCCCAAAATCATTGCAAAAGGTAAAAATAGAATAGCTTATATGTTCAAATGTTTTTTGTTGTTTACACATCAGTTGTTGCATTTGGCAGACAACAGTCATTCATATTTAGCAGAGAAAGCAGATGCCCATGAGGAATTACAAATATGTAGCTGATCCAGCAGAACCTTGAAGCACAGGCACAGCTGAAAGCACATAGTAATATTTTATTGATTCCATGGGCATTAAACTCTGTTTGTTTTGCTGAATCAGTGCTATAAACTGGAGTTTGGAGGTATGTCCAGGTATAACTCTGGAAGCTGAAGTGAGGTTACTTATCCTACATGAAAAAAAAAAAAAAAGTATTTTGTCACAGCTATCTGAATGATATATTAGTAGAAAGCCAATAGTCATAACTTAACATTTTAGGCAAATTGATGGTGCCAATTGATTACATTTTTTGTGCAATGCCAGAATGAAGGAAATAACAGTTACCAGCCAAATGAATGAAGATATTCTTCTTCCCACCTTATACTAAATTAATGATATTAGATATAACCCTAGGAAGACAATTTCCTTTAAAATTCCTTAGGGTAAAAGGGCAGGTTCACTGAAAATTACTCCTAATATAACTTCCACTGAATTACTCTTCCACCACCACTACCACCATCCCCACTCTTTAAAGAACTGTTAAACATAACTTTTGAAGAAATGTACCTAGATCAAAATTGCAGTGACATAAATAAATAGATAGATAGATAGATAAAAGGATGTGAACAAAATAGTTCTATAAAAATAAATCAGCTTTCAAATGCTTGTACTCTGCTCCATAATGCCTCATTGGACTTAATATCTCCCTGTAGAATCAGAAACAGAGAACAAATCTGACATAACTGAAAATATCTGTATTTAATCACAATCTTACACTGAATCAGAAATATATATATTTATATATATGTATATATATATATATATATATATAATTCATACTTTAAACCATCTTGGTTTGCACCTGAAATGGGCCAGCTTTAGTAAAAATAACACAGGGACAACCAAAACACAGTAAACACATTTTTCTAATACTTGATTAAAATATAAACACAAACATCTATATCCACAGATGTCTTTGAGGCTGGCTTGAAATTGTGTGTATTATCTAAGGATATTTGTCTCATATTCAAGAAAATACTGCATTAATGATGTGAAGCCTAATAACATTTTTCAGCCATTGCCTAAGACAGTAATGAAGGAATTGCAGAGGTGCTGAGAATTGATATTAATTTTCTGAACCTTTCATATTGCTACTTGGTGAAAAAGAGAAGAGAGATTTTATTTTTATTTTTAAGGATACACTGAGACCTCCCACCATGTCAGCTGTGTGTCTGCTTGACATGGGAAGAGAATGAAAAAATAAAATCAATATTGAATGCATAGGGATGCAGTTCTTTTTCATAGTTTTGTCAATGGGGCTAAATTTAACTACATTTCAGCAAATGCTAGTAGATCTCAGTGTAAAGAAAATGTTGCTTCATATAAAGTTTAAATTTCAAGATATATTGTGTTTAGCAATTGATGTAAACTTTATTTGTATGGAATAAAAACAACTTTACAAAATGTCTTATTAAAAAATTAGTGGATACACCTTCAATGAGGTATCCAATATCTTGGTGCTTATGTTTTGTCTTCAGTTCTCAGATCCGAAGAAACTAACTCTTCTACGACTGTCCTACATATAAGAAAGCATCATAAGTACCAGGCAGTCTAAACTGACACTGATGAAATTTGAATTAGATTCCTTTTTTCATTTCATTGTAATTTTTCCAATTTAAGACAGTGTCATTCAATTGTCCATTTGTGTAAGGCACTGCAATTAGTGTCTGAAATTGCTTCCAAATTAAAATCAATATAAACAAAACAGCTTATTTATGCAGAGATTTTATTGGACCTTGTTACAGAAATGTAGTAGAATGCCATATTTCTGCCATTTCTTGTCATCCTTTCAGCATGGAATGGGCCTTCACATTAAAGGAATGTGAACCCATTTTGCATTGAATGTCTTTAAAAGAATGAAACACTACTATGGAGCAGAAAACTGGAGTAAAAAAGAATCTGAGTCAAGGCAGGAGATTCTCTTACCATGCCCTTGTACATTTTCAAAGAGACATGAGAGTCTGTTTCTACAGCTACAGTGAATGATGTTTTCAACCTTACACTTAAGTTGCATACATATCCTTTTGCTTGTAACAAAATTCTCAAAATATATATATATTTTTTTTCCTTGACCATTTCACCAGTTCATTCTCCCAGCTGAAAGTCACCACTGCAAGTACACTGCCATTTTTAGAACAGAGTTTCAGAGAAAAAAATAAATAACTAAATTGTTAAAAAAAAAAAAAAAAAAAAAAAAATCAGTACAGTCAAGGACAGGACAGAACTTCTATGCGGGAATCAAAAGTATTCTTCTTAAAGGCTTAAATACTAATATTTTTTTGGTGTTCAGAGTACAAGTTACTAGTAGCCTAGTAGAAAATAAGAAAAGGGGAACAGGAAGGGGAAGGGGAATGGGAAGGGGAAGGGGAAAAGGGAGCAAATGTGTACAAAACTTACAAGAAAACCGTGAAAAATATTGCACATTTATTATAATAAAATTTTGGGTAACTTTACCCTTTTGATTTCAATGAGGAGGACTTGTGACTCACTATCAGAAATGACTCTGCCAGCATGAATGAAAATGAACACACATTTTCTTAGGACTGGTCAACAACTCCTTAGAGTGAGAACAATTTGCAAGAAATTTCTAGTTTCTACTGTGAAAGAGATGATCCTCTGTGATTCTTAATCTTCTGGAACTCAGATAAAATTTGGCAGTTAGATGAGGCCAACATAACACAGAGATCATAAAAGTCAACTTATTTTGACATTTTTAATTGAAAATATTTTGGTTTTGACATTCTATTGCTATAATGAATTTTAAAATATTTTTATTATTAAAAGGGTTAAAAATGCATAATGAGCATAAACAATGTTCCTGTAAATGTTTTAGTCAGCCTATTGTTTTTATCTTGACTTTCTATTGATACCTGTAAAAGCAATGCAGAGGAAGATAGAAAATTCTAGAAGTTGAATCCTGGGAAAGTTGTGGAACAAATACTCCTGGAAGTCACATCCAGGTATATGGGTATATGGAGGCTAAAAGTCATTGGAAACAGCAATTTATCTGTAATTTCAGTGATATTTGCCATGGAGAAAAACCCAGATTTTCAAATGTATTTCATCTCCCATGAAACAGGTTGTATAGCTGCAAACTTTATCATATTGTTTTATTACATTGATAATTTATTACATGTTTCTGTGGCTGGGGTGATGGTGTAGATGGGGTTGTTTGTTTTCTTGCTTACTCATTATTTATCATTTTTAACTTACACCAAGATAAGTTGTTGGTTTTTGTTTGTTTGTTTTCATCCTTTTCACATTTAAGGGAAATAACGTTTTCTAAGGGAACAGTACAGTTTATTAGATATGAAAAATTAGTTTAAGTAACTTCATAGACCTGAGTGGAAATGGCAACAACTGAGAAATATAGGGATGAAATATGACTGTTAACACATGCTATGTTTTAAGACTCAGAATAAAAAAAGCATTAAGGTAATTACTCTGTGTGTTAGCATTTAAATATAGCAACTTTTACAAATTTCCTGCACTGTAAGGATTTATTTGAAAAAAATATTTAAATATATGAAAATATATTAATATATATATAGTGTAGGCATGTGAGTACTCACTTTGAAAGAGGATGTCTTGGCCATATAAAAATTAACAGTAGAAAAAAAAAAAAAATTTAATAATTTATTGTGCAGAGTCTAGCATAATGCAAGCAACAGGTATGAACTGATAAGTCATTAATTTGTAAGGTAGAAACTAACAGATTAACTGTCTTTGATACTTAGAGGATGTGGTGGTTTAGCCCCAGCAGGCAGCTGGCACCACAGAGCTGCTTCCTTACTCTCCTCAGGTGGGATGGGGTGAGAGAATCAGAAAGGTAAAATGTGAGAATTCATGGGCTGAGACAAAGAGTTCACTAGGTAAACCAAAAGCCATATGCACAAACAAAGCAAAACAATGAATTCATTCATTACTTCCCATCCACAGGCAGGTGTTCAGCTAGTTCCTGGAAAGCAGGACTTCTTGGGGATTCATGGTTTCTTGGGAAGACAAATGCCACCACTCCCGACATCCCCCCTTCCTCCTTTGCTCCAGTTGTCTTTGCTAAGCCATGTGGTATGGGATGTCCCACTGGTCAGTCTGGGCCAGCTGTCCTGGCTGTGTCCCCTCCAGCTCCTGATACACCACCAGCCCCTCGCTGGCAGGGCAGGGCAGCACTAGGAGCTAGAAAGTCCGTTTGGGTGAGTGCTGCTCTGCAACAATTAAAACAACAGTGTGTTATCACCATTATTTTAATCAAAAATCCAAAGCATTGCATTGTGTGAGCCTCTACAAAGAAAATTAACTCTGTCCAAGCCAAAACCATGACAGAGAAAAGGAGAAGGGGGGGAGGAAAGGGGGGAGGGGGAGGGGGGGGGAGCGGAGGGGAGGTAACATGTTTCTTTCATCCACTCCTTTTTTTTTTTGTCACTCATAAACAATACTGTAAAGGAGATAATTTACAACATTGATGTTAGTAGTAGTCTTCCCCAGCATGAAATCGTTCTTTCAACACAAAGCATCATCTTTCTTTACTCATTTATTTGTCTTCTTTGCAATTCTTGTATCACAATCACAGCCTTTTAATCACAACCTTTTTCAATTAACTATTATTTTTCCCTGTGATATTCTGTTAGGATGGGTGAGATACACTGCATTTTTCTGTATATAAAAGATCTCTATCAAAGAAAAAAAAAAATCAGATTGGTTAGGTTTGATATACCTTTAACAATCCTGAATTTATGTAATACTGTTTTACATACATATCTATAGCCCTAATTTTCTTTCCTTTAAAACTGTACAGAAATCACACTACTAGCTGTGTAATTGCTGAGATAAATTTCTTCAGTCTCTGTTATAATTACTGATGGAGTGTGCAAGGGTACTACTCCAGACTAAATATGTTTGTTGAATGGGCTTGGTACAGAATTGTTTTCATGAGTCACTTCTTTTAGAAGTAGGATAGATACTACTTTGTTTCCATTGTTTGAGAATACTGATCTCTTATAGGTTTTACTTCTACTTTGTATGCGTAAATTTCTAAATCTTCATTTCCATTAATCTTTCTGCTTTTGTTCTCATAATCAATATTATAAATTTAAATAAAGATTTATTTATTAGGTTTACTAGGCTTAGAACGTCAATATGGAACTCCATTGTTCCTGAAAAATCAGCTACCTGCATCTCCATTTTCCCAAAGACTCACAGCTTAGTTAAAGCTTAAACCGTGAAATCCCCTAAATATCTGCAGTTATACTTCTTCAAGTATAGTCACAACTAGATTGCCAGAAACAGTAGTAAGGAGAGAGGAGAAGAGAGGATTCTCGAGGAAGCCCTGATGAAAGGCCCTGATCAGACTTTATTCTTCAGAGATATTGATTTTCTAGTGAAAACTCAACTGAGCATATGCAAAAGGCCAGCTGACAAGCATTTCCCAAAAGAACTAGATACCCTGTACACCAGGAGAAAACTAAAAGCTTCTGAACTGCAGAAGTGATACCCAAAAGTTAAGAAATTAATATATGTATATATATGTATATGTACATACACAAATACCAAATACACACAAAAATAAAAAAAAAAAAAAAAAAAAAAAAAGGAAGAAGAACTAAACAATACTGACCCTGGGAGCAATGAGCTGTTCTCATAGATTGTTTAAGGCTTAGCTCCAAAAAAGGACAGGAAGAGTTTATTCTGTATTCCTGTGTTTGCAATGTGCTGTCATTATTTCTTTGACCTGACTACAGTAGTGCATTAGCAATGGAAACAAAGGCAAGTGGCAATTCTCAAATTAAAAAGTGTGAGAACTGTAAAATATATCATGATTAAATTTGCCTCTCTGTGTGAGCAATGATTCTTAGTAACTTAAAGACTGAAAAAAAAAAAAAAAAAAAAAAAAAAAAAAAAAGTTTGTGGGATGATATTTCATATAAATTCTTTTAAACTTTTTAAACTGGTACACCCCAGGTACCAGTCCCAACATCCATCCAGAATTTGATCGGGTATGGATCCAGTTGTGACACACATGCTTGTATTCACAACCAGAACAGCTCTGAAGTTAATATGAAAGACTGGTAAATCATAATCATACAAGTTGATAATACAGGTTGATGGCTCTAATTAACGTTGGAGTACCTTGGGGTGCAGGGAGCATCATCTTCAACTGTTCATATGTGATGGTTTCGCTCGGGTGGGTGACCGAGCTCCACCACAACCACTCTCTCACTCCCCCTCCTCAAAGAGGAACAGGGAGAAAATACGATGAAAGGGGCTCAAGGGTTGAGATAAGGACGAGGAGATTGCGCAGTAATTATTGTGATGGGCAAAACAGACTCAGCATAGGGAGATAATAAGATTTATTGCCTATTACGAACGAGCTAGAGAAATGAGAAACAAAGGAAAGAAACCAAAAGCACCTTCCCCCTCCCATCCCCCCTCTTCCACCTCCTCCCCCCGAGCGGCGCAGGGGAACGGGGGAATGGGGGCTATGGTCAGTCTATAGAAATTCTTCTCTGCCGCTCCTTCTTGGTCACTCTCGTCCCCTGTGCTGTGGGGTCCCACCCACGGGATGCAGTCCTTGCTGAACTGATCCGGCGTGGGCTTCCCACAGGCAGCAGCTCTTCAAGAACTGCTCCAGATCTGGGTCCGTACCACGGGGTCCATCCCTCGGGAGCAAACTGCTCCAACCTGGGTCCCCCACGGGCAGCAGCTCCTGCCAGGTCACCTGCTCCTGCGTGGGCTCCTCTCCACGGGCTGCAGGTCCGGCCCGGAATCTGCTCCGGCAGGGGTCTTCCACAGGCCGCAGTCTCCGTCGGTGCAGGGCCACCTGCTCCACCGTGGTCTCCTCCACGGGCTGCAGCGTGGAACCCTGCTCCACCGTGGTACTCCATGGGCTGCAGGGGGACATCCTGCTTCACCATGGTCCTCACCACAGGCCGCAGGGGACTTCTGCTCCGGCGCCTGGAGCACCTCTCCCCCTCCTTCTTCACTGACCTTGGCGCCTGCAAGGCTGTTCCTCACTCCTCTCACTCTCCCAGCTGCTGTGTGGCGCAGCATTTTTTTTCCCTGTCTTAAATATGCTCTCACAGAGGCGCAAACAACATCACTTATTGGCTCAGTTCTGGTCAGCAGTGAGGCCCTTACCAAACATGGGGCAGCTTCTAGATCCTTCTCACAGAAGCCACCCCTATGGCCCCCTGCTACCAAAACCTTGTCACATAAACCCACTACATCATATCATGGTTCTGCCCTGACTTCAGTACTTAATGGTCCAGTCAAATGTTACCCTAACTAGAAACATGCAGAAGAAGAAAAGTAAAATTGAATTTAAAAATTCCTCAACCCTGAAATACATGCACCTATCCATCTTTTATGAAATGTCGGAAGAAGGAGCAGCTTCCAGTAAGCTTATACCTGAAATAGTTCTTGCCTTTTAAACTGGCCTCTACATGGTTAATTTCAGTGAAAATGCTGCTAATCAGTCATGAGGGATTTCTATTTAATAATATTTCTTAAAGTACTTGTCTTTGTAAAGCAAGCTGGGCTTTTCACTTTATTTGTGTTTATTTTCCTCTGTGGGTGGCTTGCTGTTAGTCCCACTCTTCAAGAGAGACTGTGAAACAGTCAGCTTTAACAACCTCCTTCTTCCAAGACACCATAGTGATCTTCCCTCCAGCACAAAATGAAGTCTCCTCCAGAACTTGGAAACTCTGCACTCCAAACAGGATAAGTGGAGAGGTTTATGAGGTGTCCTCTGCATCTCCAAGGCCTTTGGATGTGCACCCATTTGTATGTGAACTAAGTATTCTAATTTCTTGCCAGCCCATCTATCTGAATGGCCTGAAAACTAAATTTTCTCTCCCTTTCCCTTCCCCTACATTTCTTTGGCATATACACATGAAGACTATATTCACAAGCAATTCTTTAACTTCTCTGTAAAACATGATATTTATTGCATTTTAACATGGCATAATGATATTTCCATATTAGACTATCAATATAGATTATTACCATTGTGTACAGTAGATGGCAATAAAACCACCACCTGCTTTTGGGCTTTTGCAAACCACTTGGCTGATTTTCCTTGTAAAAACAAAATATATGTACATCAGGATCTGCTGTTATACAAAGCAAAGAAATAAATCCCAGTCATTTTACACATTACTTATGCCATAGCTCTGCAGGCTAAAAATGACTGCAATTAAACCAGTTCTCAAAAATTCCCAAAGAGGATGCATTCTCTAGGGAGAAGTAAAGAATGATCTATCATTTCTCTCTTGGTTACTGCTGCTGCTACTGGTGGTAACCAGCAGCAGAATGGTGTAATTGCTATCTGAGGAGTTCATTGCAGTACAGTTAACATATCAACATTTTTCCTTCCTAGCACTCAGTCTTGCTTTTCATATTCTGTTTTGCTTGTTTGCTTGTTTGTTTGTTTGTTCTTTGCTAAGTATTCCCAAAAGACTTCAGAAAGCAGCAAACTTTACCTTAAAATAGCTCCATTCCCTACTTTTTGATTTGTTTATATTCAGTTTTCCATACCCAGTAAGTAATCTCCTTTGCAGAACATCTCACAAAGTGGAACTTCATCCTACCATGAAATTTGATCTTTCATGTTCTCCTCTTTTAACCTGAAAGACAAAAATTTCAACTATATTAAGACATTGGCATTAGTTATTTTTATATCAAAACTGTACCCAAATATATTCATTTCACATTTGTAGGAAAAAGCTTCTTAATATTCTTAAACAAAATGAAACCAGAATCTGAAACTAGAGCTCCAGATACCTGAATATGTTCTCCTAATAGTTGTTTCCATTTTGGCCTATCTTTAAATCCCACAAACCCTACACCAAAGTTTTCATTCCTTATTACATTGAAATTTTACTGAAATCATGATGATATGGTGAATAAAAAGAATAGAAATAAACTCTATAATTTCCATTAGGGAAAAATACACTTGATAATAACTTGTATTTCCTCAGAATTTCCCAGTTAATCAAAATGATAATGTTTAATGGAATCACCGTGTGATAAGATTCACATAAAGGAATCCAGACAGGAGCCTTATAAAACCTGACTGTCAGGTTTTCCTTCTTCCTTGGAAAACTTGCCTGCCAGACAGCCTGCAATTTGAAATACCTGGGTTTCTGTGATCTCTGCTGGGGGCAGCCCACCAGACAGTCTTGGAGTAAGGGTGCTATTCCCTTTCATTTACGCATCAAAGCTTTATTATTATTATTATTATTATTATTATTATTATTATTATTATTATTATTATTATTTTATTCCTGAAGAAGAATGCAAGTACATTTCAAAATTCTTCCCCAGAACACACTAACTTTCTCTACCCTGATCTCAAAATAGGGTTAAGCAAGTATGATGGATATCCAACAGAACTCACTAAAACAAGGAATTGACTAGTCAGGGGATGCAACTGTACAGTTCCTAAAATGCATGCAGAATGTTTCATGTGATGGACACCGGACATCTGAAAAATTTACTTCTGTATAAGGAAACATTATGAACAACATAAAACAACAGTTTAACTGCTGCTTGAACAATAGCAAACAACAGTGACATGCATGCAATAGACAATGCTCAACACATACCATGCTTTAGAGAAAAATACATGATAACATATTTATTTATAGATACTTCAAAAGAGAGATACATATTTATTTATAGATACTTCAAAAGAGAGATACTGTGTCATTATAGATACTGGAGAAGTTTAATTTTTGTCAGTTCATTCTGGTTGCCATAATCTCCACTTTATCCCTTATTATTTTATTTTCCATAATTTTTTTATTTCCCATAATATATTATGTAAACCCAACACCTATTCTTCCATCACCATTAACGTTACCTTTATACTGATGCACTTGAATGCCTCAGAGTCAAGAATACCCTATCATTAGCTATGTCTCATCGACCTGATGCTCTGGAAATATGGCTCGGCTCTCAAGCACTTTGCTTGGATGATCAGACATCAACAGTAGACCTAATAAATCTCAGATACAGCTAATAGTTTCCTGGGTGATTAATTTTTCACAATAAAAAGGAGACAGAGAAGATTCACGTGACCTTGGTAATTTAACAAATAAATACATTTCTGTTTATTAAACAGTGTTAAATTCACTCATCTGTCTCACGTGGTCTCACATTCCATTTGAAAGACTAGTCTTTTCTGTAAACGTATCAAGAAACTTGTCTGTATACTTCATTTTGATATGACATTCTAGACATGTTAAGCAGCAAAAGATAGAGTAGCAAATGCACAGTAACTGAAGTGGGAGTAATTTTTCATGTGGCCACTGGCCACACACAGGAAGCAGATCCTAAACCATTCTGTCATTCTATGATCAAAAGTGAGAAACATGGGATAGGAAATTATTGCCATTATTATTTTTTGGTATTATTTTACCTCGTTCAGGAAAGACCAGTTCCTGTTTCCATTAACTTCAGCGATAAGGAATCATGTCCCATGCTTTTTTACTTCATGTAGCATAGCATGACTAAAGCCAGCTTCCACATGTAGTAGGATCATTGAACACAGGAATTTAAAAATGTCCTCATTACTGTGATTTCCAAATTGTATATTATTACATTTCTTCAAAGCAGCATACAGATATTCTTCACAATTATAGTGTGATAAAATTAGCACTTATAATTCAACTAACTGAAAGGGGAGAAAAAATATTTTTATTATTTTACTAGAGCACCAAACAATTGCTCTTCAAACTCCCTCTTTCATGACACAGTGATTTTTTTTTCCTTTGACTTGTTATTTCTGAAAAGATAAAATATTTGCACTGTCATTGTGTTTTCAATAAGCTCCAAGTAATCTTGGTTATGTACAATTTGTATTTGGAAACTATCAAACTCTACTTATACATTCAACTCTTTTCTGTTTGTTATGGTTTTGTAGTTGTTTTGTTGTTTTTTTTTTTTCATACATGTTATTTTTATGCTTTAAAGATAATGCTAACGCAAAATTAAGTCAATCATATGTTTATTATCACCTAGTTGTATGAAATTTAAAAAATACATGATAGCACCATATAGCCACGTTCAGGTCAATTGGAGTCCACTGAGGGTTTGCTCTGCTTTGACATCTTGAGTAATTAAGTACATAGAGTGAAGTTGGAGAGTTTCTCTTTGTACAGCATTGCACCAATTATAAGGTTGACCTTTCCTTATTTACAGTCTAAACTACACCAAACTTCCTTGTTTACCAGACGTGTTGATCAGTGGAGCCTTCAGCACATGTGCAATGAGAAATTAAAAACTAACCCATGAGGAAAAATCAGAAAGGCCAAGATTTCATTTTGGAAAAGAGAAGTAGATCAGTAGAATGGCAATAGCTAAATCTGGATGTGCTATGAATGCTGCACTTTATAAAAAGAGATACCCAGAACACATCTATAATACAGTCAATGTTTGAATAAGACAGGAAAATAACAGCTGAATATGATATATCTAACTGGTTGGCCCCAGCCACTATAGCCCTGAATGAAATCTGTCCCTAAGAGAACATCTCAGAAAGAAGATTATTAAAAAATTATTTGAAGAGTGTATGGAAGATCACTCACAAGATCGCTGGCAGATGAAGGAATTGCAACAAAAGAAGCCAAATTTTAGGTGAGTTTGATGAGAATTTCTGAACTAATCTGCCACCTACACTGAGATGAAGATGAACACTGAGTGTTAATCTTAGAAGTCTGCAGTAGGGTCTGCAGCACAAATTCAATAGAAGTGAAACTGTACTGGAAAAGCTTAGGATGTAACAGGGAAAAGTGTCTGTAATCATACAGCTCTATTACTAGGAATAAAAGGAAGAAAAAGAGATTACTGGAGTCAAAAATATGATTTAAAATATGATAGATTTAAAACCCCATTTAAATCCATAAGGCTTTATGCTCTCCCTCGTTCATTTCAGTTTTGTACATTCTTCCTGATGTCCCATGTGTATAATGTCCCATGAATTTCAGCAAAGCTACATAGTGTATACTGACCCATAAGTTTCTACCCATCTACCTTGCTTTCTTTTATTTTCAAACGGTGAACTTTCTGATGCAGAAATTGTGTTATCTTATACATGTGCCACTTAATCCAATTCAGATCAAAGAAAATGTTCTTGTCTTCATTAGCTTTGAATCAGCTCCTATCTCAGTAAGGACTGTCCTTTCAAACTCATCTCACTATTTAGGCATATGTGCAATTCCCATTTACTTCAAGAACATTGGAAGAATAAGTTAAGTACTCTTAAAAGGAGTGCTTTCAGGTGGGTCCTTAGCAAGCTTAGTATGTAACACCACAAAATAACAAAAATGGAGAAATACAGACATTTTGAGCTTGGGTGCATTGGATGTTGCAGGCCATTAGCATCTCATATGCAGTCATCAGTCTCTGTTACTACCACAGAAAACAGAATTCATCCAAACTAATTATAAGAGCTGAATTCCTTGGAATGTATAACTTTGGTATGTCCTTTATTATTCTGCCTATCAAGAAATCATAGCCTTCATTTTACATATTTATCAGCCTGATACCTGTTTTTTTCTGTTATTATAGTCTTATATTTCTTTAAAATAAAAAGGATGCTGACATCTGCTATAAGTCAATAGGGCAGGCCTCTTTGAGAGAGACTATTGTGTTTGGATTGTCTAACCACTTTCCTGAGATGAAGTACTATGTAACTCACCAAAAGCAGGCTGATTTGAAATTTCTGAATTAAATATTTACATCTAAAAACTAAACCACAAAGCTACTACATGAACATTTTCTTTCTTTTATGAATAACTTTAAATGTTAAATTTTGATGAGGAATGAGGTTTTCATATTTATGTAAAAACAGAAAAGGAAAATAATGCAGTGAAAAATGTTGCTTATTCTTATCTCTAAAATTAGCTCTGTCATATTTAGTGTGAATTTGATAGAATTACATAGCTCCAAGTTACTATTAAAATGGTAAAATTTAAAGTTTACTTTAATTTCTGTGGAATATGTTTTAAACAGTACAACTTCAATACATCTTCTTAAAGGAAAATAAATAATATTAGTCCACTAAGAGGAACTGTTCTACAAATTGGGAATAATTTAATTACATTTCTTGATTAGCAACACTATTTTTTTTTTTTTACAAGTGAGGGATGAATCAGTTTTCCACGTTTTTTTCCCTTAAGCTGTGAAACAGTGTACCAGAGGTATATAAAGGACTCATGAAACCAGAAAGCAACCCAAAGCTATTTCTATGGAAACAAGACTTGGCTGCAGGGAAGGCAGTAAATCAACCTCTTTTGTGTTGTGTTTGAGACATGTTTGGATGTTTCCAACACTTGGCTGCCAGCTTACCTAACCAGTTAGTGTCTCAGGGTTTACCGCTAATGACCGAGTCTGATCCTGAATTCCTTGCACACCTAACGGATAAGTGTAGTTATGCCTGAAAACAACAACAACAACAACAAAGCAGACAGGAAAACATTTTAAGTTTTACCCCCCCCCCCTTTTTTTTTTTTATTGTCTATTTACTTTTGTTATGTTGTTGCACATTCTGCTAACTTTCTTTTTTTTTTTAAAAAAAAAAAAAAAAAGTAACCAAAATAGAACTAAGATTTCATGGCTTTCATGGTATCCCAGGCCCCAGAGTGAAGTCAACACCAAACTGCTGTTTGTGAGCACAAGCTGTAGAGGGCAATGTTCCTCAGCAAAGTAAGCAAAGTACAACAAGGGAGTTTTTGGTTTATTGATAATAGTTGTACACTACTTTTTTTGGGTTGTCAGCTCATTTAGTGGTGCTAAGAATAAGAAGTCTGGACTCAATGCTAACAGTTAACAACAATGTCCAGAGATTTAAGGAACACTGGACAACTATTCTACATGTTTGGTGAGAAAATGAAAACCTACTTCCCTCAACATTTCAAACAAAAGGAAAAGTTGTTGAATTATTCCACCATTTTACTGATAAAATGAAAGCCTGGTTGTTTGTTTGCTTTGGTTTCAACCAAAGAGTGGGGAAGTCAAGATTTCCTTCCTCTTTGTTGCTGAACTGGAAAAGCAGAATGGAGAAATGGGTAGGGATTCACTTTTTCTTTGATGAAAAAAGGAAAATATTAACCAAACTCAGTTTTTCCATAAAAATATCAGCCAGCTGTAGCTGACCATAGTGTCCAAGATTACAGGAACACAAAGACTGCTTTTGTCATCAGTCCCTCTACAGATGCCCAAGCTTAGAGAAGCTCCATGCAATACTGCCAAATACAAGCCTTCAGAAATATGAATAAAGTTTCTTTAAATTACAAGACAACTTTGAAACAAAACATTTTTCAAATAGTAATAAATAATATAAACTTCTTTGGGGTTAACTTATTTCTCCTTGATATACCATCCTAAGGAAAACAATCTCCATGTTATAAAATGAAAGCCAAGATTCTTACATACCCACTGGACTGCGGGACCAGGAAGGAAGAAGAGGAGGTAAACGACAAAGAATGTACGAAAAGAACAGTAAATGGATAGCAGAGAATAGCAAGACAGAAAAATGACTGCAGCTTACAAGATGTGGAAGATGGTTCTATATTTCTTTACGCCACAGAAATGATAAAAATATCTGAAAGATCATTCTGGTCCACTATAAAGGCCAAATAATAAAATAAAATAAAGTAAAATAAAGTAAATAAAATAAAATAAAATAAAATAAAATAAAATAAAATAAAATAAAATAAAAATAAGGGGGTAGACATTGAGTATTGAATTCAAATATATAAACGTAGAACTCCATGCTGTCATTTTCTGGCTCAAAAAGACACATGAGCATACATTGCCTTGTGCATTAACACCAGAGATTATTAAATAAGACAGAGTCTAGCTCCATCTGGAGCTGACAACAGTTTCAAATAAGTACATGGTGTTATGACTAACAAGATAGAGTTCTATAAATATCTAATATCTGCTGCAAAGATACTTGAGATTATTCTAAGAAAAACACATTGGATGAAAGAAAAAGACATCACAGTTTTATCATGACCTTTGGTTAATGGTAATAAGAAAAAAAAAAAAAAAAAAAAAAAAAAATGAGAGAGACATCTTCAAGCTATTCCATGTATAATCAAGTATCCAGATATTCCAAAAATTTTGCCTAACTACATTCTCAGATACTAATGCAGTACTTATATCCAAAATAACCGTGTTTTTCTGGTATTCAGGATAGCATAAATATACTGACTTAATCTTTCCCTTCTCTTCCACTTACTCCTCCTCTCTCAATGCTTTTAACACACACTGAATATTATTTTTTCCATTGAGCTCTCTTCTTAACACTGTTTCCCTCTCCTCTCAGACATAAATGAGGTGCTGGGCAATGTTCTGACGTCAATGTGGTGATTGCCCCGGGGGGGAAACAGCATTTTAAAATAGAAGTAGAGACATAGACACATTCATATAGACACCTGTGGGTGCCAATAACACTGATAGACCCAGACTTCTTGGAACCTCTGGCAGACCCGAGATTCCAGATCATTCTCTGAGCCCTGTATGACATTGTTCTCCCTGCATCTTGGCAAAGATTCAGCCACAAAGTCCAGGACTGGCATTAGACCTGGAACTTCTCCAAAGATTCCCAGGATGCAGTTGGAATGGCTGAGGTCTGTCTCTAACCACAACTTATTTATGCTTGAGAGTGTACTGGGTCTGGCTGGGATGGAGTTAACTTTCTCCACAGAAGCCATACTGGGCTGTGCTTTGCACTTGTAGCCAGAACAGTGTTGACCAATATTTTCTCTATTGCTGCGCAGTGCTGGCACACCATCAAGACTGTTTCTCCAGCCACCATCCCTAAAAGCCTGGGAGTGGACAAGAGGTAGAGAGAGGACATCACCAGGGCAGCTAACTTGGACTGACTGAAAGGATATTCCACACCATATGAACATCACAATGCACAACAATAAAAGCTGGGGAAGAGGAAAGAGAAGTGCAGGACTCTTCTTATGAGTCTGTATTCCCAAGCAACCTATACCTATTGAAGTCCTGCTTCCCAAGATGTGGCCGAATATCACTTGCTGGTGGGATGTAGAGAATAATTTTCTCCTTTTGCTTCCACACAGCCTTTGCTTGTTTCTGTGGTTGTTGTTATTTTTCTTTAATTAAACTACTCCTAATCTTAACCCATGAGGCATTTTTCCATCATATTTTCTTACTCGCTCTTTTGAGGGGGAAAAATAAGAGAGTGTGGAGGTGAAGCTTAGCTGTCAGTGTGAAACCACCACATATATCTTGTATATTGTACATATTCTCTTGCTTTCTCTTATTATAGATCTCTGGGTAAATAAGAATCCAGGGTTTAATTTATTTAGCATTTCTAATGGAAAATATTCTCATAAAAGACTGGTGCCATCATCAGCTGCCTTGAGTGTGATAGAATATCACACTTGAAAGAAATATAAAGGAACAGCATCTAAAAATGATTCTCCAGGCAAAACACTGGATTTATTTCTTTCATCCATTCCTGTTTTAATCCACAACAAAAATTAATTAATACTAGAAAAGGTGCAGGGTAGATACTTAAGGAAATAAATAAATAAATAAAAATAATTAAAAAAAAAGGAAAAAAGGAAAAAAAAAGGAAAAAAGAAAAAAGCTCAAGAATTTAACTTTAGTCTAGCAAAATGATATCTGTGAAGGGAAATAATCAACATATTAACTATCATATAATTAACACAAAACAAATGGGAATGAATTGGCTGTGAACAAATTTTAAAAGGAAAATAGAAGTTTTTAGTCATCTTTCAAGAGAAGTTCTGTCACAGTGTTCCAATAAAGGGAAAAATATATATAGCTTTTAAAAGAGTTTGAGACTTTTATGCATGAATTCCAAAACAAACAAGCAAACAAACAAAAGGAGGTGGTTCTTTGAGCAACAAGGAGAAAATTGTTGGAGCTCTTTGCCAAAGGATGTTAAAGGTCAAAAAAATATATGACTTCAGGAGAAGACTGGTAAAATACTTGGAACAGAAATCCACTTAAGGTTTCTAAGCAGATAAAAAACATGATGAAAAAAACACACTCTTCTTCCAAAGCCTGAAGATTTACTCCATAGAGATATTGGTTCTGAGAGAATCCTGTACCTAAGAGACTTTCTAAAAAAAAACAAAAAAAAACAAAAAAAAAAAACAAACAAACAAAAAAAAACTTCTAATTTTAGGCTAATCCTAGCAGAGCTGTAGATCAAACTATGTGCAAGTTATTCTGTACTCTAAGGAAGATGTAGAGGAAAAAACAAATGACCTTTATCAGAGTTAGTTTTTTTTGTGGGCCACCCTGCACTGTGTTAGAACTCGTGTCCCTAAGTGCTTTATCGGGCTAGTGTGATCTGATTGTCTTCATCTATTTCCAAAGAAACTTCATTCTCCAAAACAGATTAAACATTCAATCTAAAACACAGGAATTAGATGTTGCTTGAGAGTAAATCAGTCTTTAAGAATTAGATGCATAGTGTCCACCTGAAAAGAAGCCTTAAACTCTTTATAATGTCTTTCTTCCTCTTGCAAATTTAAAATTGAGCCATCTGTATAAGCTGTCCATGTCCAGGTTTTGATAATGCAGGGGAGCTGCAGGAGCAGCCTCTCTGAGGAGAGGCCAGGGGATGCCCTGTGCTGGACACAGAGAGCTCCAGCCTGTTCCAGCTGGCTCCAATAGACACACCACAGGACACAGCTGAGCCTAGCAGCTCTGCTGGGCAAGCGGGTGGTGCCTCTTGAGGTACATATTTAACAAAGGGCAAAACACTGCCCAGGCAGTGATGAAAATTATTATAAGAAAAACAACCACGTGAACACCAAGATCAGAGAAGGAAGAATCACAGCAGGTGCTCCAGGAGCTGGAGCAGATTCCCCTGCAGCCTCTGGAGGACCCAGTGCCCCAGCAGGTGGTTATTCCCTGGAAGAAGTGGAGCCCATGGAGAGCCCATGCAGTAGCAACCACCTGACAAGGACTGTAGCCTATGGGAAAATTTTTCAGCCAAAAATAATTCTTTAGCCAATCCAGTTCTTCTATTTTTATTCATCTTTTCTAACATTTCAGTTCCTTCTTCTGTTTTTTTAGGAAGCATGATTTTCACAGAATCACAGAATTGTAGGGGTTAGAAGGGACTGTGGTGGTTTTACTCAGGTGTGTGGCTGAGCTCCACAACCACTCTCTCACTCCCCCTCCTCTTTGAGGAGGGGGGAGAAAATACAATGTAAAGGGCTCAAGGGTTGAGATAAGGACAGGGAGATTGCACAGTAATTATTGTAACGGACAAAACAGACTCACCATAGGGAGATAGTAAGATTTATTGCCTATTACTAATGAGCTAGAGAAGTGAGAAACAAAGGAAAGAAACCAAAAGCACCTTCCCCCTCAATCCACCCTCTTCCACCTCCTCCCCCCGAGTGGTGCAGGGGAATGGGGGAATGGGGGTTATGGTCAGTCTATAGAAATTCTTCCCTGCCGCTCCTTCTCTGTCACTCTCGTTCCCTGTGCTGTGGGGTCCCTCCCACGGGATGCAGTCCTTGCTGAACTGATCCGGCGTGGGCTTCCCACAGGCAGCAGCTCTTCAAGAACTGCTCCAGATATGGGTCCATACCACGGGGTCCATCCCTCAGGAGCAAACTGCTCCAACATGGATCCTTCACGGGCAGCAGCTCCTGCCAGGTCACCTGCTCCTGCGTGGGCTCCTCTCCATGGGCTGCAGGTCCGGTCCAGAATCTGCTCCAGCAGGGGTCTTCCATGGGCCGCAGTCTCCATCAGTGCAGGTCCACCTGCTCCACCATGGTCTCCTCCATGGTCCTCACCACAGGCCGCAAGGGACTTCTGCTCCGGCGCCTGGAGCACCTCTCTGTCTCCTTCTTCACTGACCTTGGCACCTGCAAGGCTGTTTCTCACTCCTCTCACTCTCCCAGCTGTGTGTCGCAGTGTTTTTTTTTTTGTTTGTTTTGTTTTGTTTTGTTTTGTTTTTCCTGTCTTAAATCTGCTCTCACAGAAGTGCAAAAAATCATCACTTATTGGCTCAGCTCTGGTCGGCAGTGGGGCCCTTACCAAACAGCTTCTAGATCCTTCTCACAGAAGCCACCCCTATGGCCCCAAAACCTTGTCACGTAAACCCACGACAGGGACCTCAAAAGATCATCGGGTCCAACCCACTCAGATCTCTGAATAGCATTCCTAAGCAGTTGGTTAACCTTGGACAATACCTGAACTGCACTCAGGAGACATTATAATAAGAACAAGCTGGTCTGAACATCCCCAGGATATTCAAAGACCTGAAGAGCTGTTGTAATTAGCCTGGAGGAGAAGAGGCTTGTGAAGGAGAAAGGCAGAGTGATCAAGTGGGAAAAACCATCTCCACCTGTCCCCTGCACAGGTTGGGTCCCTGAAAAAAAAAAAAAAAAAAAAAAAAAAAAAAAAAAAAAAAAAAAGGTCCTTGAAATATCCTCTCCTGTGAGATAGCCTATGCCAAGGATGCACGGAGTATCCAGTCCAGTCTTAATAGGGTGCTTTTGCCACTCATTCCCAGTTAGGCTCATGCTGGTATAGGCCTCGGGTAGTTCTTGATGCCCTTATGATATCTTCCTCTTTGTCTTCGTGTTCCTCTGATGGCCCGGACACTTTGGAGTAGCCTATCTCATCTTTTTCTTCCTCCCCAGACTGAGTTCCTCTGCTTTCTTAATGACCTGACCTTCTCATCCCTTTTTAAAGGGATGTTTCCCTTTTTCCACTCACCAGGGACATTACCAGACTGCCAGGACTTTTCAGCTAGGATGGAGAGAGGCTTGGCAGCTACATCAGCCAGTTCCCTCCGCACCCTGGGATTCATGTCATCAGGTCCCACAGACCTGTACCTGTTGTTTAGATTCATCAGGTGGTCTCGAACCTGCTCTTCACTTACAGTGGGTGGGACTTTGCTCCCCCAGCCTCCATCTATGGATTCAGGGAAATGAAAGACTTGGGAAGACCACCTACCAGTGCAGATGGAGGCAAAGAAGTTGTTGAGTACTTCAGCCTTCTTCATGTCTGTCGTTACCAAGTACTCAGCTAGAGAAACTCATTCCTAGGGTAAGAAATTAGCCACCCAGAATTGTTTACACACTCCTATTTTCACCCCTCATTCTACTATTTGCACAAATGTTAGAGGTGCCTGGTGGCCCTTGTGGACTCCTGTCACCACAGTGCAGCATCCTGAAGGAAGCTGGGTCCTCTCTTGTGCTCTTCCTTGAGGCTGTGTGCAGAAGGGATGCCACCTGTCACACAAGGGCTGGGGGATGGGAAAGAAGCACTCACACAACCCCTGAGAATTGGCAACAATTGGTTTATTGCTGGGACATCTTGCAGGTAAGCCTGCGAGATGTCTATGGTGTCTGGGGGCTCCAAGCTAATGCTTGGGATGGAGCCTGCACGACAACAAGTATGGGGCTGGCCGGGCACTCCTGTGATGCTGTTTTTGTGCTTGGATAACAGAGAGCAAAGATGTGCTGTGGTAGTCCCAGGTCTGTTCTGGCTAGAGGTGGATCCACTTCCATTGGTTCTTCCATGTCTAGTGGAGGATCCACCTCCATGGGCTCCTTGGTGTTGGGCAGAACGCTAAGCCAGTCCTTGCCCGGGACTGCCCAAACGGGATGCCTTCCATCCGGGAAGTTTCCAGGCCGGGGTGCTGAACCACAGGGTCATCTGCTTACATGCCACGGTCCCATGCTACTGTACGCTTCATTTCCATTTGTGGGTCTGACGCTGCTGTCTCTGTTATGGCCATGGCTCGGTCCCACACTCTGTTGTGGACTATAGGCACACCTGTGCTCAATGCTGCTGTCTGCCTGACGCTCGTGCCTTCGCCCCATGCTGCTGTTGCACCACTGTAGCTGGATGGCTGAGGGGCTGGCCTGTTCCCTGCATCATTGAGGTGCCAATGGTACCGCTTATAGGTGTCTGTGGGCTGAGTGCCAGAGCTCCCTTGGGCATTGGTGTCTGTTGTGCCACCAGTGCTCTGCCTCCGCCCATGACACTCCTCCTTCTCATCAGCTGCCTTCTTTCTTGGCGCTTTCTGGAACTGCATCGTTGTCCTCTCACACCAACAAGGGCTGCCTCTCACCTTCCTGCTTCTGGTCTTCTTTCTGCCATGGGTGCTGGCTGTCAGAGGACCTAGATGCTCAATGAGTGGTGGGCCAGCGGCAGGGGGGCCTTTTTATAGGGCCCACAGCAAAGGCGGGACAGTGGTAGCCACTGCGACCTCAGCAAGCCTCTGTGATGGAGTGGCCCCTGCGTGGCCAAATATGGGTGGCTGTGTTGGGAGTGGCCTGGAAGATGCATTCACATGGAAGGAGGAAGAGGGCTGGGGGGGCTGAGGGACCCTTTTCTGGGGCTGGCTCCCCCAGGCCATTTGGCTGGCCAGAGAGAAAGGCCATGGGGACTGCCCTGCACTTCCCATCCTGTGCCCTGGGTTAATTTTTAACATTGTTTTTTAGGTAATTTCGTTCTATTCTTTACGGAAAAAAAGAGAAGCAAGGTGCATCTTCAGCCCTAATTCCCATGTGCGCTTATGCTCCAATTGAAGAATTTCTCCCTCACGTCACATTTAATCTAAACCTGCCCTCCATTTGTTCAAAGCCATTATCCCTTGTTGTATGGCTACACTCCCTGAGAAAGCCCCTCTCTGTCTTTCTTTTAGGCCACTTTTATGTGTTGGGTTAGGAGACAAAAACACGGGACCTAGCAAATCACAGCCTTATCTACCTTGGTCCAGATGTTCACATGACCTTTTCCAGCTCAGGCTCTAGCCTCTGGTCAGTGTAACACAGAGTCATGGAAACATTAAGGTTGGAAAAGACCTCCAAGATCATCTGGTCTAACCATCACCCTGCTACCAATGTCACCCACTAAACTGTGTCCCTGTGCACCAGGTCCAACCTTTCCTTGAACACCCCCAGGGACAGTGATGCCATCATTTCCATGGGCAACCCGTTCCAATGCCTGACTGCTCTTTCAGAGAAGAAAGGTCTCCTGCTTGTTTGAATTGTTGAAGAGCAGTGCTTACACTGAGTCAAGGACTTGTTAGCTTCTCACACTGCCCTGCCAGCGAGGAGGCTGGGCATGCAGGAGGAGCTGGGAGGGGACAGAAGCAGGACAGCTGACCCCAACAGGCCAAAGGCGTATTCCATACCATATGGTGTCATGCTAGACAAGTACTGTCGGGTGGCTGGCTGGGGGACGGCAGGGGTACCAGCTGCTCAGGGGCACATTTTACTGTGTAGAATCTAAAAAGCAAGATAAAACAAGATCTTGGACACAGTCTGGGTTTCTCATTGTAATTATTTAACAAATGTAAGCATCATAGGCCAAAATCTTTGGAGTACAGCTTAAAACTTTTAAACTCAATATTGACTACCTACTGCTGCCATCACTGACAGAGGTATTAGGCACACACCACAGGAATTTATGTATCTGTCAAATGAACAAACACATGAAAAATAATTTGTAGGTGCTGCACCAAGCCAGAGGCCTTTGAAGTAACAGTCTAAAGTAACAGGGAAGATGCAGAGATAGTAATGTTCCCTTGCAATGTTCTTCTTTGCACTCATAGTTTAGTTATTAGATATTCCTGGAATAACCTTTCTTCCTCCATACAAGCTAAAGGGAGATAAATTTTTCTATCTATGTTGAGACTTTGAATCAGCCACAGTTTTGATATTTTCCATGAAGGCTGTTAACAGAAATATCAGAACACCTTTGAATATGTAATGCTATTCATTATTAGAAGGTGAACTTCTAAAATGGTGAAGACTCAAACCTGTTTGGTGGATGGATTAATAATAATAATAATAATAATAATAAAAGATTTTATAAACAACTCCTTACCCTGAGTCCCTGCAAAGTCAATTTATTTTCTCACTTTCAGTCTAACACCTTTCTGTAGTTTCTAAAGTTCAAGCAAATCACATTTAGTTGTCTCTGAGCCTTAAAAAAATAATAAATAAATAAATAATATATATGTTAAAAAAAAAAAAAAAGAAAGAAAAAGAAAGAGAAATAAAAACAAAAACAACTATTTTCTGCTCTATTGGAAATCTGACTGCATGTTGACCAAGGCAAACTGGCAGCTGTCATCTCTGCTGCTATGCTCTGAATATCTTTCTAACAGTGCAACATGCAGCAAACAACAAAGTATTAATACTATCCAGCACACCTTATTTGTTTAAAAGACCCAAACGTTCATCTCATGTGACACGGATTCCTTTGTGTGCACATGTGTGCACACACACACACACCACACACACAAAAATGGGGGTTATACTCTCAGTTTAGGCAGTCACTGTATATCTGATACTTTATAAAAAAAATGCATTTGGGGTGACTCATGCAGCTGAAGTGAAGTATCATTGCCTAAAACCATTTGTGAGTCTGAGAGGAATAGCACTGGGCAAAATTTGTATGCAGTTGTTCTTGTCTTAACTGGTGCCATTTCAGTACATGGTACCTGAACATGTGTTAGTATGAATTTTCAAGCGTGCTATTGATCTTACAGTCTACATACGATTCAGGCTTCTTTTTCTCAGTCCAGCTTTCCAGTGACATTTTTACAGAATCATAGAATGGCTGAGATCATCTGTTCCAACCCCCTTGCTCAAGCAGGGGTAACCAGAGCAGGGTGTCCAGGATCATGTCCAAGTGGCCTTTGAAGATCTCCAAAGAGAGACTCCAAAACATCTGTGGGAAATGTTTGCTAGTGTGATAGTGCTCGCTCACCTGCACATTAAAATGTTTCCGGATGTTTAGGAAGAACCCATTGTGTTGCTGTTTCTGTCCATTGCCTTTCGTTCTGTCACTGGGACCACTAAAAACAGCTTGGTTCTGTCTTCACAGCACTTCACTTCACTATTCACTTCACTTCACTTCACTATTCATATTTATATATGTTGATGAGATCTCCCCCAGGCCTTCTCTTTACTAGGCTAAAAAGTAAGTTCTGTCAGTCTTTCCTCACAGAGAGACGTTCCACTCCCTTAACCAAATTGGTGGCTCTGTGTTGGACTCTCTCCTGTATGCCCATGTCTCTTCTGTACTGGGGAGACCAGAACTGGACATACAGCTCTTAAGTGTGGCCTCACCAGTGCTGAATAGAGGGGAAGGATCACTTCCCTTGATCTTTTGGTGATACTATTCCTAATGTGGCTAAAAATACTAATGGACTTCTGTGCAAGGGCACGTTGCTGACTCATGGTCAAAATTTTACTTCACACTACTTGATTGAGTTTCTATCTGTAATACTAAGACCGCTAGAAATGCTGTCCTACCAGTTCTACTTAATAATAATCCTGATACTCAATTGAGCTGTAGATTCTTGGGAAAACAGATAGTATGCATGGCACAAAGTCAAACTTTTGTTTCTGTGACCATAGTGAAATAAAATAAATACCTTAATTAATTAATTAAAAACAAACAAACAAACATAAAACGCCTTCCAGTATTGAGTATACTTCTGTATTTGTCTGATTGCAGTCATTATATGGAGGTATGGGTTAATACTGAAGAAACAGAACTGTTATCAGTAATTTTTGATAAAAGAAAATCAGTATTTTGGATGTACAGTTTCAAATTCTCTGGATATTTTATCTTAAATATTTTTTTTCTATTTCACATGATTAGAAATTTTATTTAAGATGAAGGAATTCAAGAAAACCCAATTCACTGGTTTTTCAGCTTAGCTACCAGAGGAAATGTTGTACTCCCTCATTAATTTCAATATATAGTTTCCAAATGGGTAAAACCCAGGACAATGCTATTACAGTGAAATGAAGGGGTGCAGTTATCATCATGTACAAGGGTTTGAACAGGCCGGGCAATACACACACACACACACACTCACAACACTCACAAAGATTATTCTGTCTTTATAATGTTGTAACTTTAAGCCTTTGTTACATTTGTTACATTTTGAAACAAGAAACAATAGATGGACAAGTTCAATAGGCAGTGAGGCAGTGTCGGCCAATGTGCCAGAATATCATTTTAGCATCAGCCTTAATATAAGTGGAGATATTTAGGTACAAATCAATGAAAACTAAAGTCCTAGGTGTAAATCTGAATAGTGCTGTATGTCAGATTTATTTCTAGTCATCTAATATAAATCTACTAGACTCTATATAAAAGTCTGAACAAAGCATTTACTAATCCTATAAGGAAATGGGAGATGAATGAGTGTGTTCAAGGGTACTGCCATTACTATAGAGGAAATATACCCTGATACCCTGATACACAAATGTTCCTAGTGCTGGTCTAGCTCATATGTTGTTCCAGTATGCCTTTTGCTGATATTTAAATATTAAATGGATTATAAATCAAAGCTTTTTTGGCCTGAAAATAATAATAATAATAATAATAATGAAAACTATGAAAGGAATATTAAATCTGTTGTAATCTGTTGTTACTGAGCAGGTTTTTAAAGATAATGATAAAGATAATTCTCGGCATTTCAGTCTGTGATTGTGTATAAGTTCAAACTTCCTTTGGTTAAGCATTTAAAGAAAACATTTCAAGTATTTATTCACAATAAATATTAGTAAGCAGAGTGATAATATTTACGTGATGACCTGATGTGACTTTTTTTTTTTTTAATTTGAAATAATGAAGGGATCATCTAAAATAATTATATTTTTTACAATGTATTTAAGAATTGCAGGAAAAATCAGTCAGCTATCTTTTTTTTTTCACCTTTAACTTATTACAAATTTGTACTTCTTGATTAGCTGTTCAAATGTTTCCCAAAACAATTAACCATTTTTTTTATTGGCTTTAAGAAATATTTGAATACATTGCTTCACTTTTCATTCTCCAATTTATAAGTTTAGCGACACACTACCAAATGTAGAATTCAAGCTATTCCTTTTCCTTTTCACTAACATCGCCATTAATACAACATCAGTAGAATAGCTGAAGATTGATTTTTTTTTACACTCTATTGTATGTCGTAGACAAATTGATTTTGTGACAGAAAAGTTATTCTTCAACATAATTAGGTAAAGCCACACAAATCTGTAAATTCTTAGTAACATCTACAGTATTTTGTGCTGTGTACCTACTGCATATCTTGATGCTGTTTTAACAATCCCTCAAAATGCTTCAGTTTTGTATTTCATGGAGTTTGTAATCCTCCCTGTTCTTCTCCAGAGTTTCAGATGATGAGTTATTTTTATGAACAATTTATGCTTATTTTTAGCCTATTTAAAGTGTATTTTCTTTATTTTAAAGAGGTAGCACTTTCCATATGCAAGCTTGATACATGAAAGAACACCAGTTTTATAGGCTCCAGTCTTATTTGATTTATTGGAAGTAAATTTTGCCAATTACCAGGATCAATACTACCATTTCCTAAAATGAGCTTGTGATGACATTTTTATTTCAAGGCAGTTGATGAAAAATCTTACGTGGTGGCCTTTCATGGTCTTAGTTAAAAGACTCCTACTATTTTTAAGAGAGGATGACAGATTTCAACTACTGCATAGTAGATGATTTTGTTAGCTATTGACTTTCATGAAAAATCATCATCTACCTAACATGTGTGAAATAATAGAGATTAGATTAAGGTCTAAAAAAAGCCCATGGTAAAAAATATTTACTCTACTCCTATTATAACCTTTTTAAGACATTTGGCAAAATAATTGAGACAGCAGATACAAAGCATCTAGCTATCGATTTATTTAGTAATGTTACTTATATCTCAGCCACCACTACAAATTTAAATCAATATGTATTGTTTTACGTCCCTCTTATACATCCATGTTTTAAGGAATGATCTAATAACTTGAGAGAAAATATGCAAATAATTCCAGAGACATACAAAGTCCATGAAGTCCTAATCATTTGTTATGGTAAAATTACCATTCTTCCTTCACTTAGGTTGTCCCTGAGACCAGGATGAGAAATGAAATACATCCAAGAATTTCATTTACTCAAGCAGTTATGAAAATTGTGACAGTGAAAAGACCACCCGTGCTTCTTCTGACCTCTACTTTTTCTGGATAATAAACATGAATTTAGAACATCTCAGAGACATACTTAAAATACTTAAAATACTTTTTCCTCCTTATATTCAGGAGTTTACTAGTTTTCCTGAGGCAACCAGTAATTCAGCTAAGACAAGTTTAGTGGCAGATTAAAGCCGGAAAACTTTTTGACACGAATGTCTCATTTCAAAGATCTGCATCTGATCTGTGTCCATCGATCAAGCTATATCATGATAAATATTTTTCTACTTAAGAAAAGAGGAAAACATTCAGAGAAGATGGATCTTAGATAAGAAATCCACTCCACAAAGATATACACTTCAGAAGGAACTGAAAAAAGTATTTCTCTATTTCAGGCTTCACAAATAACTTTTTAATTCCATATAATAACATCCTTTAAGATAGGACAATTTTTTTTATTTTTTTTTAATTTTTTTTTAAGTCTGTTTAGATTGTGGCATTATATTGGAAGTATTCAGATACTTCACTGATTGGGGCCAGATAGATGAAGTTATTAAACAAATATAGCAGACAGAAGGACAAACAAAAACAGAAAAATTCTTGGCTGTATCTGAGCTGCCATTAATTGGATGTCACTCCAGGAAAAACTTCTTTCAACCTCTGACAGTGACTTTCAAACTATACTGTGCTCTGGAGCCTTTAGGTTTTAAAAGAATGCTATCCAAACTCCAAGTTCAAAAATGTGCAACTTATTTCCCAAACTGTTTAATTCTCATTGATTTACTGTTGGAGCAAATCACAATCACATCATAAAATGGCACATTCACACATGCCATTTTTTGCATGTAGTCTCAACCAGTTAGTGTGGGTTTTTTTTTTCATTAAAATGGTAGTAGTTTTTAAAATCTGCTTATCTTTTCATCATTGTGAAAAGAAAAATAATATTTTAAAACTAAAAACAGTATTATACCCAATCTTCCCAAAGGAGATATGTTAGATCAGTGAAATTATACAGTAAGTTTTATGTGATAGAAATGCTGAGCAGAAAAAGCAGTAAAGGGTGAAGAGGATCTTTATAACTTTTTGAAAATGTATGGAATTCATGTGTCAGACTGTACCTTGCCTTCTGTCTGAGAAATTCAAGCCGCAGTCTGAGTAATCATTTTCCTTTCCATTTAGATGTACTCTGTTACCTTGAAGTAAAATATTCTGAAATAAGACTGCATTACACTTACCATTGTAATTATCTGTGTCCATCTCTGAACAGCAAGATTGTCAGGCAACATTATGCATTCAGCGTTATAAATAGAATTGATGACCTCCAGCCTCAAGAGCACAGACTTCTACTGATAAGCCGAAGAAGTAACATAGGAAACAAAAATGAATTTCAGTGACTTACATACATACTAAATCACATTACATAAAGTGTAGACAAAGAAGGGAAAATGTCTATCTCAATATAATTAAATTAGAAATACCAGTTCTTTCTGTTTCTCATTCAAAAAAACAGTGGAATCTACTAAACACTGCCAATATGCTTTTTACTGTCATGGTTCTCAGACTGTGATCTTGCACCGTCAAGGTAAGGCAGTTGCTAGTACTCAAATGATCAACTTCCATGGAAAACTAAGTTATAAGAAAGTTTTTGTGAAAGAAGCTAAATTTAGTTATTCTTTGGACAGAAAAAAGGGCATGTAATTCTTCTATTTTCTGAGACTCCTTTAGCTTGGGAATGCAAATGATCTGTGAAGAATACCAAAATTATTTGTTTGCTGTTTTTTTTGTTGTTGTTGTTGTTTTGTTTTTAAAGAACAGCCTGTGAATTCCCTACTCTGTGAGTAAAGATCATAAGCAACCAAAGTAACAGCAAACAATGGTTTTGCAGTCTGCTGACACTTCTAATAGTTTAGAAAGTACCTTATAGCTAGACAAGTCTCCTTCACAGGAGAATAACAATTCAATATTCAGTTTTTCAGGGAATAACAGTTCAATAATTAATTTTTCTTTTGGGGTTAATTGGAAGAACAGTTTTTTTATTTCTTTGTTCACTTCTTCATAGTTAAATCTTCAGTCATTCACTTTTTTTTTTTTTTTTTTTTTTTTTTTTCCTGATGCTATTCTGCTGATTCATGTATTTAGCCAGACTGCAAGTGACTTGTAGATGAATACAGGAGACCTAGTCTTAATCTCATACATTCTAGAAATGTTTTGGCAATATATTTCTATGTACCTCAGTTTCCACAACTCCCAGAAGGAAATAATAAGTGTTCAGGTGCACAGTGTAAATGAATTGGGGCCATGATATTGCCAAATGTCTTAAATTAAGCTTTATACAGTGACATGAGGACAGAATTAGTTTTCCATACACTGCAGAGTCCAATATTAGATCAGGTCAGAACTGAGAAAATGATTTCTGTGTTCTTGGACATGAAAATATAATTAAAGATAGAAGCAATAAAAATACTCCAAAGTGGAACACAAAGCTCTGTGTTAAAAATCAAGCCAAACATTTCTACTAGTATCCAAAGCATCTTTAAAAATACATATAAAATAGAAAGCCAAGTTTTATGTTTTTACAAAAAATCATGGTAATCACTAGCAACCTGGAAAGGAAGTTGAGGAATAAATCTGTTTGTCAGCCAGGTGGCCGTTAGTGAGTTTTCCTGAGGCCAAGGATGCATATGGCTCAGAGAAACCCATTTTGTTCATAACCTTGTCTGCTGAAGCAGAACTGCAATCCAAGTAGCAACAAGGTCATCGAAGGTTATTTGTCGTTCTTCCCTAATGAGCTGTTCAGACTTTTCAGCATTCATATGCAATGTCAGTACTGATGAAATTCTCCCAGCTTAGTTTGATACAACTGATAGTCTCACCTTAGTTGAAATACCTTGGCCATCTGTACACCTTTCTTCCCTGCAACACATACAACTGGCATATGCTTATGCATTCAGTAGCACCAACTACATCTGTCCAGAGGAGAAATACTGTTACCCCACAAGAAATACTGTTACCCTACACCTCACTACTGTATATGTAAGTTATTTTCAGTTCTCCCTTTAACCTGAAATAATTCTTTCCATCCTCTAAGATATGCAAGTATACCTATAATGAAAGTATCTTTAAAAATCTCCATGTTTGATCTTAAAGAGTTAACAAAACAAATTAGTGACATAATCTTCAAAATGATGTTTGAAAATAGTTAAGCAGATTCCTGCTATTTTGTGTAGTTATGCTTAACTGTGTTTCAGATTGGAAACCCGCCATTTAAAAGTTAAGAAATGCCAAAGTTAATGTTGCTCAGACAACTTCAGTTCTTTTCCAAATATATTTGAATAAGATAAAATAGTTAACTACAAAATTGCCTACTTTTTTTTTTCTTTCTTTCTTTTTTTTTTTTTTTTTTTCCTCCATTGGCCCTCTACCTCACCCCAGAAACAGCTGAACTTTATCTTCTTCAGTCTGTATGACTCCAGGCGTTGTTTATTATATAACATCTACACAGTGTATGAAGGCATATTGAGATTATACCAAAAGTGGTAACTATGGTGGTGCCAAAGTAAGTATTCTGTTTTTTTTCAGAGTAATGGAAATTCTTTCTAACTTTTTTTTTTTTTTTAATAGAATATCTATTAACCTCAGCTACAATTTTGAATATTCAGTTCTTCTGAAAATCATAACCTGAGTGTTTCAAGTTGAAATAACCAACAATGAAGGACTCAAAGATCTAGATTCACTAAAAGTTTAAGGTGTCCAGTTGTTATTTTAGGCACTTACATCTACAATGCATAAATAATCAGAACAAATTGCTGCTCAGCTATGGCTTAGTTCTGATGTGCTCATGTTAAAGCTTGCAGCTTCACAGTCAAATTGCTCAAAACCTCCTTTAGACTTAAATACTGACATAGAGATATTAGTCTTTTTGAATGCAAAATGTACCTTCCTTAAAAATTCATTAGTATTCAGAAAGATCATCTACAATAGAAAAAAACATTCAGCTGAGTTGTGACACAATTTGAAAACAGGATTCCCATTTGCTTCTCCAAACCTTTCTCTAACAAATCAGTAAAAACATGTAGCTGTCAATGAAAATAAGCAGAAAAGCAAAGCATAAGGTGACAAAAAAAAAAAAAAAAAAAAAGATACGACTCTTTTCTTGATTTTTTTCTGTAAAAAGTTTCATGATCAATGAATCGGTTAATATATTCAGTAACATTTGTGTCACTTAAATATCTTTTTCTTCTAAATAACTTCTGTATATTGCTTACTTTTCTTTTTCCTTTCTCGTAATCATGCCAGTTCTTTGTTTTGACAAAGAAAATGCAAACATAGAGAACAACTGTCTACAGTGTAAGCCTATAAGATATGTAGATATGAGAAAAAACATCAAAATTAAACCTAAATGCCAAATATGAATAGTCCTGCTCTTGAAACAAAACAAAGTTGGGATAACCCACAAAACATACAGATTAGCTTCTTTTTTTTTTTTTTTAAAAAAAAAAAAAAAAAAAAAGCACAAACACAGAAGGTATTTTCACTGTCTATATTAGGCACCTGGCTTAAGAGTCCCAGCACTTTTAACTTCAGGTATAGTTGATGGAGAATTTGATGAGCATACTGCTCCAGAAGACACATCTGAGTGCCTCAGGCTCCCACTCAAATATTTAACTGATAATCTTTTTTATTTTGAGGGTAAAGATAGTTTAAGAATATAAACCTCTTAAGGTAAACACCATAACTTGGTGCACAAAACCAGACAGACTCAAATTCTCATTCCCTTGCCTCCAGCTGAGCAGGCATATCAGTGGAGGAACCTCACACTGAGCAAGTGGTGTAAACAGAGCGAAACAAGCAGTGTTTTACTAATGACCATTTCCGGATTTACTGTCAATCAAGTTTTCCAGCGATGCACATAGCAGGAACCCTTTTGTTGATGCTGGTTTTGGCAAAGAAATAACCTTCTGTATATGCAGTTTACTTAAAATCTGCAGCCAGTTCCCAGTTTTTTGCAGACTGAATCTGTCAGGGAGAAATATTTCTAAAACAAAGCAAATTGATTTACCGTCATTTATCTAGGAACAAACAAAGTGATGCAAAACCTAAGTACAGCTAAAAATCCTCAGAAAGCAGTAGTAATAGGAGAATGGGTGTGGTAGGATAAGATGTGATCATGGAAAAAATGCTCTGTGAGTAGCTCTTTACATATTGTACACGGACATTTAAGGCAGTTACCTCATTAAAAAAAAAAAAAAAGTTGACTTTTGAAATCTTTGTTGATCATTCTGCAACCTTTAACATTAGAGTTAACTGAATGATCATACGTATCAACTGAACTGAACTGCTACAGCAACCATGAACCAAATAGTGGGGGGGGGAGCAATACAATATATATATACAATAATTATTGTATATAATTATTATTTGTATATAATTATTGTATATAATAATTATTTGTATATAATTATTAATTTTATATATATATTGACAAATTATTGAATATATATATTGACAATTGGAACAAATATGCTTAAGTAAATGAAAGAAGTTATGGTTTATATGCATTAAAATATTTATTTTTGGTTGAAGATAGAATGTTTATGAACATTGATTTTCTATGAAAAATAAAAAAATACAACTGAATATTTTAAAGGACTAGAGAAGTCATTCTCCAGTACAATCCTTGAACAGTGAGAAACTGTTATATCTGTTCCTAAAGTATATAACTTTAAACCATTTGAGATTGCTTTTAGCTAGGGCAGGAGAGGCCAAATACATCTTGAGATAAACATCTAAAGTAACTAGGTAGCTGAACAAAACTGAGTGCCTCGAAGCCCTGTTAGATCCTCTGGCTGCCTCTAGTTGCAGAGTTAGCTGCTCAAAACAGTTTCATCAAAGCCAGACTGCTAAATTGGACATTTTCAAGGAGACCTGTAAGAACCACCACGGTTCAAAGTGAACTAGGCAGTGATCTTTGGCTAAAAAAAGGCAAATCCTTCCTCATCCTATTCACAGTTCTTGAAATTCTCACTATCTTACACACTTGTTTCTTGTAAAATATGCCAGCAGCTCTTGATAGTGTTTGTTTTTTATTCAGCAGTTTAGCTGGCCTGTGAAATATTTCTTCTGTTCTCTGAGAATTTAACCTGTACCTCCTAACCCCTGACAAGTTCCCATCAGCTGTCAGTAGAGTATTTCTGGGTATAACTCCATTACTTTTGTCCTCGCTATTCAGTTGTTCCACTTTACACATGTATTTGAAGATTCAATGCACTAAGGAGGAAGGAGAAGAGTGGATAACCCAGAAGTTAAGGCACTTGTTATCCACTCTCACCATGTTTTAATGAACTAATCATTCTGCTCACAACATATTTCCCTAAGCAGATCCCACAATGAAACATTCAGCAAAATGTCAAACTTATAACTTTATAGGTCCCAAGTACAAAGAAGGCACCCATTGAACAGGACAGACTGGCAATTCTTGTAAGTTCCACAAGCAGATATTTAAGTATCTAGAGTAGTATCAAGAAGCTTTTATTCCTAATAAAAAATAAAGAATAAAAAATAAAAATTAAAAAAATGGAAGGAGCTGCAAGGTTAGGTAGCAAGGAATTGAACTGGGGCTTGGACTTTGATGAAACTTTAAATGCCAAAGTATTTTTGTGGGGCCAGCTCAGAGCACTCAGCTATGCTGAGTTTACTCTTGTCACAGCTGAGAGGAAAAGGTAGCTTCCAAAGCAACTTTATACCTCCCTTGTTCCTGGGAGAAGTAAGATGCCAAACCACCCACTGGCACAATAAATCAAAAAAATCAAAAGCTGGCAGTTGGAACTATGGGTAAATTACATGCAAATAAAGCCGATCAGAACTGGCTTTTCTTCTTCCCCAGTATGAAAAGGAGAGTACTTTATCCTCAAGGCTTTCTGGCCAAGAATCATACAAAAGATAGTCAAGTTCTGTAATAGTTTAACTGGACTAGATTGTACAAATCTTACTTCTGTGCATGAATATTTATTCACGGTAGTTGCTGAGGCTTTTTTGTGTGTGTGTTTTTTGTTTGTTTGTTTGTTTTGTTTTGTTTTTGTTTTTCCTCCTATTGAAACTTGTAAGCCTGCTTTCCTCAATAAGTTTTTATTAATATGAATAAAGACTCTACAATCAAGCCAAAGCCATATTTCAGCTACATAGAAATACAGGCTTGTATTTTTCCCTTGTTCATGTCTTTTATGTTGAGAATGAGCTTAATCTCATTCCAGCTCCCAGCCATAAGCTAAAAGTTCAGAGAAGAAATCAGCTTCAGAAATGTCAAAGACAATGTAAATGTAAGGAAGCTTATTCACATAGGAGCCGTTCTTGTGGGTCTAGATCTCATGCACTCTGCATCTTCCAGTCCCACGGAATGACCCAAAAGGGACAACTGAGTATGCCAAAACAGTTTCTTCTGGATTTTAGCCATTTTTGCTGGGAAGTTGGTAATATAGAAAATATTTCTTAGCATGCCCAGACTTTTAAGGTATTTGACTCTTTGTTTATGAAAGGATGTGTGGTGGATAAAATATTTTCATTTAGTTCAAAAAGTTTTAATGGTTTTCCAGGTTAACTCTCAAATAGTGATGACAGAAAAGTGAGAAACAATTATGGTATTTTGAGAAGTAGGAGCTCTTAGTTCTGATAGAGAAATGGTATCAGGCTGTGCTTTCTTCTGCTTTGATTAAAGAAATCCAGCCTTACCTACAGAACTTCATGTCCACTCCAACATTTTCAAACAACAGTTATGCAGCAAGAAAATGAAAGATTTTTTCCTCTCTTCTTGCCCAAGGGATCATACTGAATCCTCTCAGAAAAATAAAACTCTTCCTGGAAAAACATCTCTAGCCTTTTAGATGGAAGAAGACTGCATTTCTCACTCAAGAGTTTTAGTTAATTGTCTAGTAAGTAGCTCTAATGATCTCTGCAATCATATGTTTATAGCTGGTCATGTTTTTTTCAGTTGTGATGGTGGGTTAACTTTCACTGGCCATCACGTGCCCACCAAGCCACTCTCTCACTCTCTGTCCTCAGGGAGGAGGAAGGAGAACATACTTGGGGAGAAAATACTATGTAAGAGCTCATTGGCTGAGATAGGGACAGGGAGATTACTAACCAATTACAGGCACGAGCAAAACAGACTCAACTTGGGAAGAATTAATTTAATTTAATGACAGTTAATAATAAAGTAGTGAAAAACAAAACTAAAACCACCTTCCCCCTACCCCCTTCTTTCCAAAGTCAACTACACTCCTGACTCTTCTACCTTTTCCTCCACCATGAGAGGTTCATGTAGATAGGGAATGGGAGCTGTGGTCATTTCACAACACCTTGTCTTTGTTGGTCCTTCCTCCCCACACTGTTTGCCAGAGATGGGGGAGGTGTCCCTTCCACAAGATACATGAAGTACTGCAATGGAGGTTCCTCCTACAGGTTGCAGTTCTTTCAGAATTGTTCCTTCATGTATCCTTTCCTTGGGTTACAGTCCTTTAGTAATGAAGTGCTACACTGTGGTTTCCTGCAAAGAAAACCTTCTCTACCATGGACTCCTCTCCATGGGCTGTGGTTCTGGCTTGGAGTCTGCTCCTGCGTGGGACTCCTGGTCACAGGGAAGCTTCTACTCTGGCACCTGGAGCACCTCATCCCCCGTATTCTTCACTGACCTTGGTGTTTGCAGGGCTGTTTCCCTCACATTTTCTCACTCTTTCTCACAACAGCTATTCTGCAGAAGTTTTTGTTTTTGTTTTGTTTTGTTTTGTTTTGTTTTAAAAAAAAATGCTTTCACAATGGTTGCAACAAACATCACTTATGGACTCAGCTTTGGCAAATGGTAGGTCCTCTTTCAAGCTGCCTGGAAATGTCACTACCTGAGATGGGGCAACTGTTGGTCTCTAATCATAGAGGCCACTCCTGCAGCTCTTCCTGCTACCAAAACCTGGTCATGTAAACTCAATGTAGATGTAAACTATTCCTCTTTACCACATAGATACATTTTATCAATACATTTTATGCTAAGGCATTCTCCATGTGATTCCAGACATTTCTGTGGTACTGGAAAAAAAAAAAAAAAAAAAAAAATCACCTTCTAGATAGTAAATAAAGACCTATTTTACCTCTCTAGTCTCTCTTTCTGTAACAGCTCTGAAACATGACAGCTGAGTTGGAAGCTACATAAAAGAGTTGCTTGTACTATCTGCATTTATTTATTTATTTATTTATTTATTTAATCTATTTGTCCTGGATGTTTATTACTTCATCATCTAAAAGACAGGTATTTGAATTAACTGAATGAAGCAAACTTACACTTTCATTGCATACTTGTGTTGGTGATATATTTGTCACAAATTAGAATTATGAAGTTTTGTGACAGAGGCACGGCCACTCTGGGTTTCTTGCCTAGCTCTCTTTAGAAGTAGAATTTGAGATCAGAGTAGCATGCCTAAATATAACATTGAAATACTGGAGGCTATCCAAATTATATGAAAGCTCATAAGTAGGAGAAATATATTTTCTGAAGCAAGAAGTGAGCTTCTTAAGTGGAATTCAGCACTTCATTCTGTGCTTGGCTAGAACTGTCACGTGCTGGTCACACCAATATTTTTTTTAATTCTCAGAGCTATCCCTTACCATTATGAATAACAATCAGAAGAAATAAAACTGTCAAATAACAGGTTGGGGATTAAGATTTAGAAACAGAAGTTATTTTTTCTTATTCCTTTTAAAGAAGGTCAGTCACATGGAAGACCATTTTTCTCTCTGATTTTCATATGTCAGTAAAATTATATTCTGCAAATCATCTTACTCTATTATGAGGGTAAAACTGATTTTTTTTTTGAAAGCGTGCATTTTCTGAAAGGGAACTTTGCATTAGAATAGTCCATTGATTTAAGTTATAGTGCATCATCATTATTGGTTAATTTCCTTCAACAGGTTTCAAGACTATGGGAATTTAAAGTAACACTGGAAAATTAAACCCAGACATCCTACAATCCAGTGCATTTCTCCACGCACAAATTTTTCCCATTTTCTTTAGTGCATTCTATATGTTAATTATTTTTTGTTGCTTAGAAATATATGTGCTATTTTTTAATAGCAGAATTTTATAGTAGTTTGTCAACAGTAACTGACAAAAATTGAGAGACAATACTAATGTGCCTCTCATTTCTCTTTAGAAGAAACAAAATAAACTAAAATAGCAAGACCAACTGAGCAGATGAAAAACTAGAAAACCTTCAGAAAACAATGGGAGACAGCAGGATTCCAGAACGCAGCTGGTTTCAGCCAAGAATACCGTTTGTTTTTTTCTTGTTGTTGGTGGTTGTGGTGTGGTTTTTTTTTGGTTTGTTTTTTGTTTTTCAGAAAGGAATCTGGTAACAACTCAGAGTACAATGAACTAAACCAGGAAATAGTACAACAGACCTCCCATGTGGACCACAATGCATGGTCTAACTGAAAAATGACAAGAGTAGCCATACTCAGAACAAACATTAAAGGAAAATGGTTGCACCCACTGGGTAACATACACCCCATGAGAACTTTAGCTACCTATGAACTCTCATCTTTGTTAATTTGAAGAAGAGCATAGGAATTTAAATATATGAACCTTTAATTTGGAACATTTTTTATGCTCAGTAATTTCTATATTTTTTCAAGTTATATGTTTAACAAGTTTTTCTTGTATTCCCTTAATACACTACCTGTGATACAGCTCTAGGAACAGCTCTGACTTCTTGTTTTATGGTTTTAATACATACCATACACTAATGACAGGATATTATGGGCCATCACATACAAGAGTGCTTGGCTTTAGTTTTAAAAAAAATATGCCCTACCACTGTATGGCACCGAAGGACAGCCTGACACAATGAATAAAATACTCGCATCTCACTACTGAGATCAAGGTTCAAGGCTGCAGATGACCTTCATGAAATGGATTTAGCTCAGCTTCATCTATCATGAAAAGGAATATATCACCATGCAGAACCAACATGACAAATTAAATTGAAACAAGACAAGAAGCAATGAAGAAATTAATAATGAACACTAGCTCTTTGCACCTTCAGAGGCTGTTGCTTTCAGGTAGAAGATGAGGTCACAGTTAGGTCAGTGTTCTTCTGAACTTCATCTTTCAAAGCTTTGGAGGTATTTAACTAATATCAATTTAACAATCTTTTAAAATAGAAATATTCTCAATACAAAATTAAAAATAATGAAATCTATCTGGATGTATTTACTTTGTTCAAAAGACCAGAACAACTATGACAGAGTATTTATCAGGTATATAATATGTTTTATTTACAAATATTTACCAATTTTACCAGAAGACTTACCAATAACCCTTCCAATTTCCTAGGTATATGATATGGTTTTAAAAAATACAGGCTAATAACATATTTATCTGAAAGATGAGTCTGTGTAGAGAAGATACATCATTTTTTATCTTCCTATAGAATTTTCTAACAAGAAAATAATTATTAAGGTAACAAATGAATATTGTTATTTAAACAATAATAGAAACCTGAAGGTGAAAAATGAGCCAAGTCTACATCGCTATTATAGATCTATCTCACCAAATTTCCACCCAAGCAAGAATGCTTTGCACTGGAGCAACTTATCTGCACATACAGTACACACTCTTACAGATCTCCAGAGCATCCCAGAAATTTCTGTGCTTTGAAGGATGATAACTGCTCGTGCACATTATTAAACACACAAGTAGTGGCAACTCCCTGGCAGGACCCTTCAAATACAAATACTACCAGAGAATCACACATATATGTCACATAGCCCTATCCCACCAGCCAGTACTGAAATATGCCTCATTTGTTATTGAAATGATTTCTGTGTAGTTATGGGGTGAGTTAAGGAAACCTGGGTCATGAGTCAAATATCAAATACAGGGTGCAGTATAAGCAGTCTCAAAGTACTTCTACTGAGCTTGTGATCCATATGGGGCAGAATATCATGCTGATGGATTTCCACTACCTAATATTTTTGTTTGTTTGTTTGTTTGTTTTTCTTTGGGACTAGGATACTTTGTTTCTATGAGTTTTTTAGTTATCTATCCTATGTGCATTAGAACATAAACATTTTCCCTAGTGGAAGACTCAGATATGTTTGGTAATCCAGATATGTGCTAGCAAGAGGTATAACACAGCATAGTACAAGTAGAGACACTCAAAATGAATCTGTTCAATGGCATGAAGTATGGAACCTAAGTCCCTTTTTTACGTCAACAGATCAAAGGACACAATATACTCAGTTTATTCATGTAAAGGCCAGAAGTGTGACTTTTTACTTTATCACTGTTTATCACAAAACACTTGTTTGCTCTCCTCTGTCTTACAGTCTGTAGACAAGTCCTCAGACAACAGGAATTCTAATAGTTCTATCTTCTGTTTTGCCACCCAAAGCTCTCCACAATAACTCTGAATATTGGGAGAATGAAGCCTAACAATTTCCTTGGGAAGGAAAAGCTCTACAGGAGGTAGTCAATGTTAAGAGAAGCAGATCTAGGAATTGTAGCAGTCTGTGTAGATAGGAGAGAAAAAACAAGGTTATACAAAACAACTGTAAAAAAAAAAAAAAAAAAAAAAAAAAAAGCATCCAAGCCCTCTTTAGTTCTGTGTTTGTCCAAAGCATTAGATACACAGTCCTTGTATGAGACTTTTCCAGACATTTCAGATGCAGAACTTTACTTGGTTCTGGAAATGATAAAGAAAGATCTTGTATTGTACAAGACACAAGGTACAAGAAAGTAATCTCTTTCAAATGAATCATCAACACAGAAATTTTAAAAAACAAATGAGACTAAATTAGTCTCTGAGTTTTCTCTATGATATTAGTTCATCTTCAGCTGTAACCATTTTTGCTTTAAATTGGCACATATGAGAGTTGAAATAACCCTGCAAAGAAGTAGGAGAGCTACTGCAGTGAAGTTCTTAAATGCCAGGATCATAACATCCAGGATGGTAGATATTATTTACTGGGCCCCTGCCCCAGTTTTGTAATAGTAGTATTGGAGAAATACATTCTCAGTGTGAAACCAGTGACAAGTGTGGCCTCCTTTTCCTCAGTAAAGGCAATAGAGGAACTGCTAGCAAGACCCTGTTCCAGAATACTCCAAATAAAAAGGAAGGGGGGGGAGGAGGGAAGGGTTGGAAAGAAGAGACAAAAAAAAAAAAAAAAAAAGAAGGAAGCACAAAAGGAAGCAAGGAAGGACACCAGTCTATGACACAAGGATACATTCATCTTCTCTTAAGGGCCTGAACATGAGAAAAGACATGGGCGAAAACACTGTGTTCCATTAGTCCAGTCAATGGAGCCACTCTCTTGACATTGACTGCTATAAATCTGTGTAGATAGATTCACAATTGTGAATGGTCAACATGCCACAGGAATGAGGTTCACTTGCCAGAGTCCCATGCTACCTAGGTGGGCTGCTGAGCATTTCAACATTTCCAAAATACATGTCAATGGTTGAAAACATTCTGATTTTTTAAATCTCTCATTTCTAAATCATGAGGCCTAAAAGGGTGTGCTTTTTTCTTTTCTTTTTTTTTTCTTTTTTTTTTTTTCCTAGTTATTTTTTTTTAAAGGAAAAAAAAAAAAAAAAAGATAAAAAAAACACCTTGCAGGGATGTGGAATTACATGTATTCTTCCTTCCAAAACACCTGGAGTTACTTTCCTCAGAAGTTTTATACCTCAAAAGACAAATAAAACCAAATATTTAGGCGAGACCAAACTTGGAAAACTTTACCCCCAAAGAAGGAATGTTCTAAAATTCATCCGCACGTAAAAACAGGAGATTGTAATGAAAGCCTCAAAATAGCCTGTAATTATATTTTGCACTACCTCTCAAGGAATAATATGCCTTTTTATTAATGGAGCAGCAAATAATGTGGCACCCAGTAGATGGAGAAAACCTTTTGTAGTTATGTGTAATTATATATAATTTTTGGCCATGACTTCAGAGTAATTCTGAAACTCAGTAGAATTTTTGGTCCAGCTATTTGTCCTTGAATGATTTTAAATTGCAGTGCTCCATTTAAGAAATCAAAGGACTTTGTTGTGCAGTTTAAATTAAAATATGATATATGTCTTAAAATTATAAAAGTGATTTTGCTAGTGTTCTTCACATGACTTTTTTTGTGTGTGTGAAAAGCAGAAAGATCACAGCTGCTGCTCATAACTAATATGTTGTAACATATCTAACTGTAATTCATTATCAGTGTACATTTCTGAAAACTTGAAAAAAAAAAATGTAATTCCTGTTGAGATTCTTTTGAAGGAAATTGAACAACTTTACTTATCTGTACTATGAAGTCAATGCTGGATGAAAAGCAAGATTTCCACTTCATAAGAATATCTTTTGTATTGATTTTCTTTTGTACTGTTGCTATTTTTCGTTTGGTTTCAACTCAGTTAAATACCAAATATTCCCTTTTTCCTTTCCTGAATGCACCTGTGATTGAGGGTGACACAGACTCATCAGAACAGAGAAAATGTTCCAAGCAAGAGGATTTATGTATAAAAGCCATTTTTGCCTCTGACTTGGCTTCCTAACCTCTTCCCCATTGAAGGAATAAAGAGTTCCTTCTCTCTTGGAATCTTCTGGGGCTTACAGACCAATCCAAATATGTTGCAAATAACTTTCAGAGACAGTCTATTGCGTAGGTAGAATTAACAGCTGCCTTGGATGACTTGTTTCATATAGCATACTTTCTACTCTTCTTATGATCAGAGATACAGAATTATGCCAAACAATGTTAGTGCTGTGGAAAAAACATTGAGAAAGATGAAGGGAGATAGCAGGGAGATGTAAAGGATAACTAAGTCTTTGCTTAATGAAATGAAACTTTTCTACAATGCCATCCCAAATATAACTCTTTCCATCAGTCTGCCAAGATGTATAGAAGATTAAATAAGGATTTCTTGAAGGAATATTAAGAAAAAATGTTTTCTCAGTGTGGGTGCATAAAGACCTCTGTGAAGATGGAAGTGGGGATGGAGCAGAGGAAAAAGGTCTGGTAGTTAGAGGAAGACAATGAGGGGGATAGGAAAGTGTTTGGGAGAGAATGAAAGAAACTCCACATCCACTTATGTGCTCCCTGAAGTCTTATGAAGACACACTCTTCCCTCTCCTCTTGTATCCATAGAGATGTCTCTCAGCCTCCCTCATCCTGGACTCAGACCTTTCACTAAGAACTTACTCTTCTTGTGTCTCAGGATCTTTCTTGACATTAGAAATGGATTGTTCTTGCAGTGCAAAAAGCCTAAAGCTTTCTTCCTGTCAATCCCATTTACAATCAGACAAATATTTCTTAGTATTAACAACAAAATTAAATTTTGCCTTTCTTAAAATAGGTAAAAATATCTTTGATATAGCTTAATTCCTGTCAACAGCAAAGTCTGTGGTGATAACAAAGACTGAAGTTGCAGAGGAAGACATTAGGGCCCTGTATCTGTGTTAGTGGGAAATTTGATTGGTCTCTATAACATAAGACATTGTGGAAAGTGGTACTTGCAAAAGGACACTTCCAAAAAAATACATGTTGAAGGAGCCACAGCTGCCTCTTTGAGGTCAGGAAAAGCTCCTTCTGTCTTACTTAAAACTGTGGTGTCATTGCCCTGATATGCCTATTGCCATAGGCAACAGTCTATGCCTGAAGCAAGATCTTTAATCAGAGCTTACTAGTCTGTAGATTTAAAGTGGGATTCATCTAACTCATTGTGAGTACTTATTGTGTATTATCTCTTTAAAGAGGGAATTAAGGACTTCTAGTTAGTGATTTGTTTAATTCTAAAATAAACATATGACATAGATGAGATGAAAAGCTCCCTGAGGATGCCCTAAAAGTGTTTGTCTCCTGGAAGATTGTCTCTAGGTTGCTAAGTCATATACAGACAACTGCTGATACTACCACTCAAAATGCCTGAACATACATAAAGAAATATTTTCACCAGCTATTTATAATATAGACAATTTGGGGGGGTGGGGGGGGGGGGGGGGGGTAAAATAAAACTTGTAGTAACAGGGAGGAAGACAATTTGTCCTAATACTGCCCTTTTAAAGTTACAGAATTTTTAATTGTTGTAGCTATTCTATCCCATCTCTCTATTCCTGAATTTTACCTTTTTTTAAGAAAAAATATAAAAAAGAGAGAGAGTATTTTTAAATGAAAATGAAAAGGTAACTAACAATTGGAGCAGCTGAAATTACAACTGTGGAAGTAATTATATTAAGAAATAACTCAAAACATAATAATGTATATCACCCAAAGCCTCTTCTCTACTGAGATCATGTCAAAATCAAATTTATCATAAAAGAAAGAAAGAAATATTATTATTTTATAAAGAGGCAACAACAAATGGTGCCGTTTAAGACCCTGACGGCAGCAAAGAGGAAGCACAACAAGCTCACTACCCTGGACTTTGGGAGAGCAGACTTTGTCCTCCTCAGGGTGTTTCTTGGTAGAGTAACATGGGACAAAGCCCTGGAAGGGAGAGAGGCCCAAGAAAGCTGGTTAGCTGATATTCAAGGATCACCTCCTCCAAACTCAGTTACGATGCATCCCAACAAAGAAGTCAGACAAAAGCATCAGGAGACATTGAAGGATGAAAAAGGAGAACCTGGACAAAGTGAAACTGAAAAAAGAGGCTTACAGATGGTGGAAACAAGAACAGACATCCTGGGAAGAACATAGAAACTGTCCAAGAAACCAGGGATCAAGTTAGGATGGATAAAGCCCTGTTAGAATTAAACTTGTCCGGGGACATCAAGGACAACAAGAAAGGCTTCCATAGGTACATCAGTGATAAAATGAAAACTGGAGAAATTGTGGGCCTGCTGGAAAACTGCTCAGACACATGGTAAGTAAAGAAGTGATTGGTGACAACCAACATGGTTTCTCTAAGGGCAGATAGTGCCTGACAAATTTGGTGGATTTCTTTGATGGAATTACAGCATTGGTGGTTAGGGGAAGAACAATAAACGTCATCTACCTGAACTTGTGTAAAGCATTTGACAGTGTCTTCTTTGATATCCTTGTCTCTAAATTGGAGATAAATGGATTTGACAAATGGACCACTTGGAGGGTAAGTAATTGGTTGGATGGTCACAATCAACAAGTTGTGGTCAATGGCTCAGTGTCCAAGTGGAGATCAGTAACAAGTGGTGTTCCTTGGGGGTCAGTACTGGGACAAGTGTTGTTTAACAACTTTGTTGGTGACATGGACAGTGAGACTGAGTGCACCCTCAGCAAGTTTGTCAATGACTCCAAGCTGTGTAGTGTGGTTAACACTCTGGAGGGAAGGTGAACTATCCAGAAGGACCTTGGCAAGCTCGGGAAGTGGGCCTGTGAGAACCTCAAAATGTTCAACAAGACCAAGTGCAAGATCCTGCACTTGGGCCAGGGCAATCCCAAGCACAAATACAGGCTGAGTGGAGAATGGCTTGAGAGCAGCTCAAGGACCTGGTTGGTAGGTTGACAAGAAATTCAACATGTGCTGGCAATGGGTGCTTGCAGCCCAGAAAGCCAACTGTATACTGGACTGCATCAAAAGAAGCACAGCCAGCAGGCTGAAGGAAGTGATTTTCCCCCTCTACTCAGCTCTCATGAGACACCACCTGGAGCACTGTGTTCAGCTCTGGGGCCCCAGCACAAGAAGGACATGGACCTATTAGATCAAGTCCAGAGGATGATTAAAGGGATGGTGCACCTCCCCTATGAAGATAGGCCAGGGGAGTTGGGGTTGTTCAGCCTGGAGAAGAGAAGGCTCTGGCGAGACCTTATAATACCCTTTGAGTTCTTAAAGGGGGCCTACGGGAAAGCAGGAGAGAAACTTTATCAGTTTTCTTCCAATTTTAATTTATATGTTGTCCCCATTTGTACTGCTGTCAGAAGATGCTGTGTGAAAAGATTCTTGTTCATCAGATGGAGATCCCACTAGCCTGCTATAAAAGGAAAGATCAGGGCTGTTCTTATGTCCTTTGTTGAAGAATCACAATTAAGAACCATATAGTTTCTGAACAATTGTCAATATTTCATTTTTAAAACTAATTTCTTCTATGAACATTACTACTTTCACTAACTTTAGTTGATATGAGACTAAACATTAATCTAGAAACCACACTGCTCAAGTCAACATCATTCCTCTTTTTTTTTTTTTTTTCCTTCATACCTGGCTGCAACAATTAAATACTGTATAGAGTATCAAAGGCAAAGCCTAATAAATTCATAACAATAACCTTTACAAATGCAAGAAAGTCTTGACAGCCTGTCTGTAAAAGCCATTTTCTGCATCATTATTACTCAGCTATTGTGTGGATCATTTTAATCACTAATGAAGGAGATGTCCTATTTCTTCAGTGATAGACTCTAAAGCTGGATAATGCTGTTTTAATCAAAGACAGAATCCTTCTTTGAAATAGTAACAGTTGACATCTACACAAAGATGCGGCAGTGGCTAATTTCCCAGCTTTATATGGTGATGGTTTACATAATTTCTAAACCAACACCAAGGTTGATACTTTTTAAAGTATTTTAAAGCCATTGTATTGCTATGTAATAAACTGGGGAATTCTTAATGGTGTCTGAAAGCAGAAAGGATCCAAAACACAGGTCAAATATATGAACTACAGACTCTACATATTCTCAACAGAGTATTTGACAGTATAACTGCAAACCTGCCATGACACAAGACCTAGAGTCATCTCCCCAGGTCTATGCAAATCATGTATAACTGCTTGCTTCCTAAAAGCTCATGAAGAAGATTAAGCTTCCCCAGACTGCTGCTCTCTGTGAGCAGGGTCCATGTATGGTCTTCCCTAAAGTACAGGAAAATCTTATATGCAGCCTCCATGCACTCGTGGATTTACCAAACTTGGCACTGGGTGAAGACTAGATGAACTAGAAGATCTTTTCTATCTTTTGTTTCTGTTATTCTTGGATTTGCACTTCTGAGGGGGTGTTACAGTTGGCAGAGACAAAGCACAGTCTGCATCTAATCACTCCAGATGATGACTGCAGCATTAACCAGGTCAGGACAAAGTCACTGATCCATTTAGCACGGCTTTATCAGAAAGTTTGTAAAGTTACATAAACAGATGTAAATAATTCTAAACTTAACATTACCAACAGACCTAAAGATTTATATTTAAGCAACCATCTTTCACTGCTTCATATATTGTGGGGCTGCTGAAGATGGATTTTAAATGCTTTCTATGGCAGCAAAATGATTAATATTTCAAATTTGGATATCTTCCCAAACTGCAGATATTCTGGCCAATGATGCACTTGTGTTTCAAGTCTTAGAGAAGTGGAAAGGTTTTGCTTGGTTATTAATGATTAATTTGTTATCCTTTAAGATGTCAGATTGTTTTACATTTCCTAATGTCTTTTTTTTTTTTTTTTTTTTTCTTTCTCATAATACAGGTCAGCTATGGTGTCTTATATGTAGCTATGGCAGACCAATTTTTATATAAGTCTGTTTACAGCACTCCAAGTATATTTCTTATTTATTTATTTTACTTTCAGGCTGTTCATTTGATTTCCTCTGTTATTAATAATTAATGAACCCCCATCATTGACCAATTAACTAAAGTCTCCAACCCCTCATTGAAACCCAGCTCCAAAATCAGCAGCTCCCTTCCCCTCTTAAAGGACCCTTGGATCAACCTAATAGAAATGAAGGAGTTCTTCATGTCTGTCCTCTCCAGATGAAGTTTTCTATCCTGTGTTTATTAACACATTACTCAATTTGTGTGATGCATAAAAACTCTAATATAGTCTGTGGACTACTGTGTTAAACCCTATGCAAGCAATAATATTTTAAAACCTCTAAAGTTCTTGTTAGTTTAGAACTCACTCTCAGCTGTTTAATATTCTCCCATCTTACTAAATACCTTTTTCTAAGAGACATGTTACAAGGCTTAAAAACTGATCTCCATGCTGGTTCTTTCCAATACTCCAATACCTTTGGGCCAGCATCTGTATTTACTGTCAATTTTTCTGTCAGTTGTGAGGCTTGAAGTATAAGGAGTTAAACACTCCAGCTTTTTGAGAATATTAACATCTTACATCTTAGCAGTGTGTGTGGAAATACAAATGTTCAATATGCTCAGATCTCAGTTGCTAACAAACATCGACCCAACAGTAGTGAAGGAAGGGCTGGCCTTCACCCTCTTGCAATCTATGGGACAAGGCAAAATCCACCCCAAGGTGTTAAGAGGGGTGGCTGGCATTGTTGAAAAAACACTATCTATAATCTTTGAAAAGTTGTGAAGATCAGGAGATATCCCCGATAACTCAAAGAAGGCAAAAGTCTTACCCATGACTCAAGGAGTTCCCAAAAGAGGACACAAGTAACTAACTACAGGCCCATTAGTCTTTCTTCAATCCCTGGGAAATAGTGGAACAAGTCCTCCTGCAAACAATTACCAACCAAATGAAGCAAGTGATTGTGAAAAGCCAACACAGTTTTACTGAAAGCAAAGCATGCCTTACTAACCTCATCACTTTTACAGCAAACAACATCTGTCTGCACTGGGGGAGTAGTGGATATTGTTTACCTGGACTTCAGCAAAACTTTGACTCTGTTTCCCATAGCCTTCTCCCAGATGAACTGGCAAGACACAGATTGGACAGGTGGTCTATGAGGTAAGTAAGAAATTGGCTGCACTCACAGGGTGGTAATTAATGTTTTTTACTTAGGCTGGCAGCCTGTCACAAGTGGGGTCCCCCAGTGGTCAACAGTGGGGCCCATGCTACAAAGAGGCTCTCTCCTCACAAGGATCCACACAGAGAAGACAAAGAACAACAGATACAAGCTACACTGGAAGAGGTTTCATCTTGATATAAGACAGACATTTTTTTACAATAAGAACAATCAGTTGCTGGAACAATCTCCCCAGGGACATAGTAGAATGTCCATCACTGGAGGTTTTCAATATGTTATTCAACAGGATGCTAGATTACTTCATCTAGGCTCCCTTTTTGCCATGAAATATTGGACCTAATGATCTTTTGAGGTTTCCTTCTATCATGGGCTGCTCAATGATTCTATGGTTCTATGTTAATGGGGAACATTCTGTCTCTGATCAGGTAAGAGTAAAAGTTAACCTTTATGTCCTTGCTTTAAGTATCTTCTGGCTGGACACAGCAAATAAATTCAACTATTTTTAAACAAACTTCTTTATGAGAATAAGATTATGTAATTTCTTGGATTAAAAAACATACAAACAAAATGCAACTAACCAGAAGCATTTTGGTGACTACCGTTCAACTGCAAAATAAGGCACTCTGAAAAAATCAAACAGTCTTCCAAAATGTGTTCAATCTGGCAAGCAATAAATAACCTTCACACCTGATTTGTTTTAAATTAACGAAGTCTACAGTAGCTACCAGTCAGTAGTAAAATGAAACTGTTTCCCTACACAGTCAGGGTATCATAGATTTTAACAAATAGAGACATTCAAATCATTTTCACAGCAGTGAACTGAGTGATTTAATGAGTTTGAAGAAAGGTAAGATTGATTTAAAAACTCTGGAGTACATGGCATCTCTTTCTCAGATGGCAGTATGTATATTGAAGACAGGTAGGTAAATGAAGAAATAAGTGAACATCAATCAGTACTTTATCACACACACCCCTGTACCACTGCTAGGTCTACTTTATCTAACATGCCATCACATTGTGTGATGTAGAGCATTTATTAGATTGGAAAGGAGAGGGCTTTAATCATATCAATAATATATACAAAGCTACTGGGTTGGTGATGGGCCATTCAGCTACAAATTTTGACATGTATTGGGCTAATGTGGCAAGGGTTTTGTGGTGGTGGGGCTGCAGGGGTGGCTTCTGTGATCAGAGCCCACCGTGTCAGAACAGAGACAGCTCCAGACAGCTCCAAATGAGACCTGCCACTGGCCAGAGCCAAGCCAGGGAGCAACACTGGTTGGGCCTCTGGGAGAGCAGATTTAAGAAAGGGGGGAAAAAAAAACTGTTGTGCCACAGCAGCTGGGAGAGAAAGGAGTGAGAACCAGCTCTGCAGCCCCCAAGGTCAGTGCAGCAGGAGGTGCTCCAGGCATGCAGCAGAAGTTCCCCTGCAGCCTGTGGAGAGACCCCTGCTGGAGCAGGCTGTCCCCCTGCAGCCCATGGGTCCCACGGTGGAGCAGATCTCCACGCTGCAGCCCGTGGAGGAGCCCATGGTGGATGCAGCCTGGAGGAGGCTGTGGCCCATGGAGAGCCCATGCAGGAGCAGGCCCCAGGCCTGAGCTGCAGCCCATTGTGGAGCAAGAGGTATAGCAGGAACAGCTGTCCATGGGAGACATGATGGAGCAGTCTGTTCCTGAAGGATGTACCCCATGGTACAGACCTATATGGGAGCAGTTCTTGAAGAACTGCTGTCTGTGAGAAGCCCACTTAGGATCAGTGTGGGAAGTACCTCACTCTGGAGCAGGGGGAGACAGTGAAGATGAAGGAGCAGCATCGATGAAGTGTTAGGGACTGACTGCAACCCCCATTCCCCATTCCCCTGCACTGCTCAGGGGAGAAGGTAAAAGAGTGTAGAAGATATTGTTAATCTAATTAACAATAATTAGATTATAACATCTCAAGTGATTCCTTTTTTTTTGTTGCATGTGGCCTACATTTGTATGATTATTCTTGGTTATATTAAATATTTTAACAAATTTATTTGTAAATTATTATGAGACTGCAGAATATTATTAGAGAAATAAAGGAATAGTTAAACAAGCTAGAACACAAATTAGTCCAGTCGTTAGTTTTAGGTTAATACTAGCTTAAAATCTATTAATTTCTCCTATAAATTAAAAGTTTTCAACCACCACATGGTGGTTAAAAGCTGCACAAACCTGTCACAAGAATGGTTTCACTGGAAGGAGATCCAAAATATCTATCTTGATATTCTCTCTTCAACAATAAGCAGCAGATTCTTATGAATATTAATAATAATAAATAAATAGGAAATGAGAAATGTGGGAGCTATATATGCATCTAGCTTCCAACAGCCAAAAAAAAAAAAAAAAAAAAAAAAAAATATAGGACATTCTGAGCCAGAGGAAACTTCTGAACTGTTATACTGGTTTTGTATGGTAATGAGTTAATTTTCTTCACAGAAGCCCAGTGCTGCATTTTAGACTGGTGACCTGAAAAAAGAGGAAATACAGGAGAAATATTGGAAAATATAGGAAAAGGATGAAACAGTCTCAGAACTGGGAGACTAAGATTTCGGCCATAATTATATGAGTTCCAAAACTCTAATAACTATGTCTTGAATCTTGCACCTTTTCTCTCCCACTTTCCAAATGAATGAATATTTTTATATCTATGTTAGAGTGTTTATCCCACACAAAAAAAATGTCATTCAGACAAAGGATGACTTTCACTGTCTTCCAAAATTAACACAACACTAAATTCAATAAATTGTTCTGACGGTGCGTTTTATTTTATTTTTTATTGTAACTAATAAGATGAAGGGAAACTTACTGTTTGAGTCAGTTGAGCAGATGCTGAATTTTAGGAGAAGGTACATCTCTAAGCATGAGTTTATGCCAACAGTGCTAGACGTCGAGGTTCAGCTCTTGTGATTTACTTTTTCTTTAACATGGTTAACTAGATATCACTACATTCAGTTGATTTCTATAGTCTCTTCTTCAGATGTATGTATATCTTTGTACATCACAGTCCTTGGTGAATCAGAACTGATTGACTTCACCTTGATAATTTTGACCTGATAAAGTTAACTTTCCAAAAGGAAAATTTATTCAAGCTTTCTGAGCAATTTATTTCTGCTGGAATGAGTACAGTAATTTGCATAATGATTTTAAGTCAGGCTGCAGCAAAACAATATGGGATATAGACTGCATTTAAGTCTGATGTCCAAACATGGAAAACATGTTTCTTCAGATGTAGAAGTAGTAGAACAAAGATTGAAAAGAAACAAACTTGCTCCACTTGCTCCAGTTAGAAAATGAACATAATGAGTCAGGTTATTATTATTTTTTTTTAATTCACATTTGTAAGAGATTAACATTACAGATCAGTGGAATATTAAACTTATTTCTCTTACAGCCTAACATCATCTAAAGAGCAAGTAGAACACAATGAGGTATTAATTATTTTAGTAGGTGTATGAATTATACTAATTGTATGTACTGTCAGTTCTTTTACTGTGGGGAGATTGATGTGTGTTGACTCTATATTATTTTTTAATGTCAGGTTTGCATTAATCATTTGGACTTCCTCCCAGTTTCTGCTGCAGGAGCTTCACAGCACTACTGCTCCACTAGCCAAATTCTGTTCTCATTCAGATTGGTTAGAAGACAGAATAAATGCAATGAATTCAGCGAAACTGTGCTGGCTAGAGACTTATTCCAATGATAACAGAATTTGGTCCAGCAAATTATCTTCAATGTCTAAATGAGCTGAGTTCTAAGACGTTTTAAAGACATTCCTTTAATTTCTGAGGACAATTTCCCTGCCATCATAATTTGTTTGCAATTGATGCCTCTCCTCTTCTAAAACATCCACAATGCATTCTATAGCATCTTTATGCATTGTCTCTGAAGTGTTGTGAGCTAGATTTGGTCATATATATCAGTAGTGTATCAATATAAGTAAATTCAAAGCTGCCTTGCCAGTTGTGGTCTTATATTTCCACAATTTCAGTTCAACACAAGCCTATGAGCCATTCTGGCTATTGTTTTTGTCAGGCTAATGATGAGGTAGATAATAATTTGAAATTGTCGACTGATACGATAATTTAACACATATTTTGCAAGCACAGAAACTTTACAAATTTCAGAAACTTTACATTACGGGTATTAAATGTGTCACCTGTCTGAAAACATTTCCTTGGTTTGCCATTCTGTGTTGAAAATACAGGAATTGCTAATTTATCTGAGAGGTTTTAGTCTCCTAAAGGAGAAGATACACTTTAAAAACAGTTTAGTGGTATCCTAAATACTCAGCAGAAACTGAGAAATATCTATGTCTATGTCTAACATCATTTCTCAGCAGAAATGTCTATGTAACATTAATAAAAAATCTTGGCCCAGGAATTGCAGAGATGAGGCATGTAGGAGAACTTGGACGGGTGGGCAAAACAGACATAAAAGATGCTTCTCCTCAGTGTAGGTGAATGGATAAGGATGTGGCTGAGCAAGAAGAGTGAAACTGAGATGAGACATGTTGGAACTGCATTAGAGAAGGTGGCAGGGGAAAATCTGCCCTTAGAAAAGAAAGGACTAAACCAGGCTTAGAGGAAAACTGAATAGAGTCTGATCTTAGTTAAATACCTAATTCAGTGCCTAGAACAGAAGAAAATAAATTCAAGTCTCACTAGTCCTTGGCTATCTGCCTGTACCTGTGATGTCTGTTGCTTTGTATGCCCACAGAGGGGCTGAGAGCATAGTATTGTTATCAGCTACGCTGGTAGCTCCAAAAGTAAGGATTTGCATAGTTAGTATAAAGCTAGCTTCCCAATAATTTTAAACAGGTTGGATGCATGTTTTGGAAATAAAACTCTCAATTATCCACACTTTCTATAGTGTGATTATCAGTGGGGAGTGGTCTTAGCAGTTACATACTGGACTCCTTTTGGATAGAACCAAAGTAAAAGATGTACTCCAGAAATGTTTTGCTTTCACTAATGGCAGCCAGTCCATTGGACCAGATGAGAGCTAGTCTGAATTAAACCTCCCCAGTAACGGTCATCAGGTCTTTAGCATGCTCTACAGAGTGGACATTTGCTAATTTCCCAACCAGGTATAGCTCTGGATTTCACTCCTGCTAGTCACCAGAGTGATATCCTATTGACATACACTGTCTTTCAAAAGGGCTGTAGAATAAGACACAGGCCAAAAGAAAAATTATCATTAGAATAAACTTCTTTTATCATTAGGAGGACAAACAAATATATAGATCAATAAATAAATAAATAAATAAATAAAAAGGTGGTGAAAAGCTGAGGTTATACAGACAACTTAAATCTAGACATTACCTCATTATCTTATTTGAATGCTTGATTTTGAAATTCTAATATTTGTAGGCTTTTTACATAGAATAAGTAATATATTATATTAATAAATAAAATAAATTGATTCCATTGAGTAGATTCCAGTCACAGCTGCAAGCGTTGAGCACCTTCAACAGTGCTCACTTCAAATATGTTGAGATAAAAAAAGCCAGCCTTGCTGAATGGTGCAGCACACTGTTATGCTACTCCTTCATGATTTATGGAAAGCTTCTATTTTCTTTTCAAAATCTGTAGGGTAGGCAGAAAAACCTTTCTTTTGTTACAGAATAAGAAAAGTTTAAAAATTAAATTTAATATAGTCTTATCTGTAGCTTTCAAAGCAATAATATTGTTTCTTAGATTTGAGGAATTCTAATAGAAACTAAGGATCCCAGTTTAGTCATTCTAAGGTACAATTAATAGTAGTATTATTTATTTATAATCATATAGTAAATATAGTATAATATAATAATAATATATATATATATATATATGCAGTTTAAAGGCAATTTAAAATCACTAGTCAGAATTAATGTAAAATTCCTACAATTCTGTTCTTGGATCAGAGATATGGACTTAGTCTCTTTGCTTTTAAATAATGAATGAATGACTTAAATTTGATAGAATGTGTTTCTATTGTTTGCTGCAAAAGTAAATTTCATTAATATCATGACAGAAATTAAGATTCTGATGAAGATAAGAAGGACAGTAGCAAACAAAGTTTATTACTTGGAAACATCTTATTTTACATTCCTAAAGATCAACGCTAGGTGCTTTTAGGATGATACAGATTAGTCACTGGTGGCAAGCAGAAAAATACCACACAGATCATAAGGTAATATTTAATCATAACATCAAGTTTGAAAATTGATTTCACTTTATATAAAATCAGAATTTTCCATTAATTTAAAACAAGAGTAGATTAGATTAAAAAAAAAAGAAAAATACTCCCTCTTCGCAAAGAATAAAACTTCTAAAAGATTCAGACAGAGGTCAATGTCTGCATTTTCTATTAAGCAGTTATCATCATCACCATCAAAATGAATGCAGTTTTGAACATCTTTTTCCTCCTGAAATACCTACCTATAATATTCCAAACAACAACGTCTGACTCTTGGCACCTATTTAAGATATACACAGCACATGAAAACTGAATTAACAATTGTAATTTAAAAATCCCTAAGGCAATATTGAAACTTATAGAAGAAAACTATTCTCAAAATAGCTGGCAGCACCATCTCTAGGTTATATAACAAAAATGCCAAGGAAAATGTTCTCGTATTTCTTTCTTCTCACCAGAAAAACTTCAGGTATAATAATTTCAGGCTCTCTGATTTTCTGACTTACTTTTCATACATACAATACCAATATTTACATACCTGTCACATATACAGAATAGCTGAAAATATATCCAAAGTTTAACTTAATGCTTTGGCTTACTGTATTCTATGGTGTAAATTCCTCATCCCTCATCTCATCCCTCTGAGAATCTGATGAAAACACAAAGGCTGAGTCCAGTTCTTTGCAGAGATGTTAGCTGAAGTCAAAAAAAGTGCATAGAAGTGTACACTGTAATCTTACTGCACTGGCACATTTGGGGAAGCTTTTGGACAATTGTTTAATCCTACCCTCTTCTAGGCCGAGGGAGTTCCCCAATGTTTTAGTGATCTTTGATCTCTTTTCTTTGATTTGCCAAAGCAGTTTTACCTTAAGGGTGGAACAGGGGAATCTTGCACTCAAAACCATAAATCTGGCAATTGTGTTTAAGTTCTTGTTAGGATCCTGCTTAACTAGATGACTCTTTTACCTTTCTTGCTTAGCTTTATTGTTGGCCTAAATGGATAGAAAGCAAAAGCTCAGAGATATGCATGATATGCTTTAGAAAAGAATGCATATTTTTTATACTTTACCACAATCCAAAGTTCATTGGGGATAATAGAGGGGTTTCTTTTATGCCTGTAATATTTGAATATATGGAGGTAACTTTGCTATACTTATTCCAGTGTAAATTCTCATTGTCAGAATATGGGTAGATGGAACATAAAAAAGTATGTATATTTTGTAAAGTGATATTAATATTTTCTCTCTTCTACTAAAGATTCTGCCATCTTATTAAGTCATATTAGCCTTTCTAGTGACTGCATCCATGCTGATACAGATTCTTATCTTCAAAACATCTAGTACCTCAAGAATTCTCCTCTCCTCCCAGCCTCCAGACAGAATGACTTAACAGATTGTATTGCTGGAGTGTTATTCTATTTCTACTGCACTAATCCACAGGACTATCTACATCTATTTGTATGATACTCTGATCCTTTCCTGTATTAAAATGATTTGAATAATCTGGAAGTATACTAAATATGCATACAATTATTTTAAATTAAACCATACCATTAAACAAAACTAATTCCAACACCATTTCCTGAGCACTCCTTTAATTTATCTGGATCCTAATAACTCCTGTTCATGAATCTCTGGAGCCTTTGTTTATCCGTCTTTCAGTTTTAATATTAATCCTCTTCTACACCGATCAGAATTTACTTTTGCTTAAAGGTCAGTACTGTAGATTTTTTATATTGTTTTCCTATTAATAGTTATCAAAAAGGAGTATTAGACTGACATCCTGTAACCAATGTACATGGACTACCTTAATAACAGCTACTAGTAAATATATCACTGATCTTGTAGTTCACAAAAACAAACAAACAAACAAAAACTTGTATTATTCTATTCCACTGTAATTTCTGATTGTATCAAATGAATCAGCAGAATTATTTGCCCATAGTAGAGGGATAAAAGATAAAAGATAAAATAAAGATCATCTAGTTCCAATCCCCCTGCCATGGGCAGGAAAACCTCCCACTAGACCAGGTTGCTTGAAGGTCCATCCAGCCTGGCCTTAAACACTTCCAGGGATGAGGAATCCACAACTTCTCTGAGTAACCTGTTCCAGCACTTCACCACCCCCTGAGTAAAGCATTTCTTAATAATATGTAATCTAAATCTACCCTTTTTTTTTAGTTTAAAAACATTACTCTTTGTCCCATCACTACATTCCTAAACAAAGAGTCCCCCTCCTGCTTTCCTGTAGGTCCCCCTTAAGCACTGGAAGGCTGCAGTGAGGTCTCTCAGAATCTTCTCTTCTCCAGGCAATTTTCTCCTAAAGTGATGAAAAAATGTTTTAGTTGGAGATTTTTTTAAATTGTTTTTGTGTGCGTGTATTTTGTTGTTGTTTTGTTTTTCTGTTTTTTTTTTCTTTTTTCTTTTTTTTTTTTTGGTTGGTTGGTTGGTTTTGTTTACTTCCTTGTTTGTGCAACAGCAATCTATAACATGATTAACAACATGGTCATTGTTGTCACAGATCTAGAATGGGAATCCTAATGTTGTCTACATTTGGAAATATATATATATATATTTTGACACTATTCTATAATCAAAATACTTCCAGTCATTAATATAGTCAACAGGATATTTTCCATTTATATCAAAGGACTGTAGATTCTATCATAATTTAAAACTCTGAATATACAGTGTATTGTTCTTTTGGTGATGGAAAATCTTCACATTCACAGTCACCATTTAGATTATCAAAGGAACTTCTTCAAAGTAGATGATTACAATATCACATCTGATTTACAGTTGGAAAGCTAACCTCTTCAATAACAGTATGAGTGTAATGTTATAATACTGACCTCAACAAACTCTACCTTCTTCAATGAGAAATTTCTGTTTTAGCAAATAATTTCTGTGTTTATCATTTGTGGGAATATAAAGATAAGGCAAAGCTGGAATATCACCCAATTTACAGATGTTAGGGGATATTTAGCTGTCTTAACATTTATTTTACAAACCTTTAGAATGCATAATAAGCAGGAATAAATATGAGCAAGTTAAAATACAAACTATCTTCCAGATATATAGCAGCAGCAGAACTCATTGCTTTTTCTACTTTTTTTCAGTACATATTTTTACTTGTTTTGCTGGTTGGAGGCTGAAGCAGTCAAAATAAAATGAAACACTTCACCACCCCTTAACTACATTAAGTACAATCCCTTTTTTATCTAAATTCAGCCTCCAAAATTTAAGTATGGAGTCTAAGCTAGGCAAAAAAATTGAAAGAGTGGAGGTGTCTTCAGGTGATTAATGAGATTTTAGAAAAAGATGCCTACATTTCTGTGGATGAGTCAATTTAATAATATGCCAAATGTGTGCCCCACAATCTGAAAAGAAACAATTTTCATTTAGCTTCAGACCAAAGCCAGATACTTTACACAAAACCATTAATAGGATGTTTTAAGAAATACTGTTACACAGAAGCAGAAGCCAGTATTGTCTGGGGGTCATAGCAAGTCTTTAGCCTTTTCCATATAAGTATGGCATCTTAAGCACATCTTAAAATAATTTTCCAAATACATTGGTCAGGAAATCTATAACAGATGGTAGTGTTGTGTGTTAACCCCAATAGGAAGCTAAGCCCCCATAGGAAGCTAAGCCCCACACAGCCACTCGCTCACTTCCCCTCTGTGGGATGGGAAAGAGATTTGGAAGGGTAAAAGTGAGAAAAGTTGTGGGTTGAGATAAAGACAGTTAATAGGTAAGGTAAAACCAACATACACAAGCAAAGTCTAACAAAGAATTCTTTCACTTCTTCCTATTGACAGGCAGATGAGACGTTCAGCCACTTTGAGGAAGGTAGGGCTCCTCACACTTAGTGGCTATTTGGGAAGACAAACACCTTCATGCTCAACATCCCTCCCTTCCTTCTTCTTTCTTCCAGCTTTTATTACTTTTATTATTTTATTATTTTATTAACATGACATCATATGTTATGGGTCAGCTGTCCTGGCTGTGTCCCCTCGCAAATATCTGTGCACCCAAAGCCTGCTCACTAGCAGGACAGCATGAGAAACACAGAAGGCTATGTAGGTACTGCTCAGCAACAGCTGAAACATCAATGTCTTACCAACAATTCTTTCCTCAGAAATCCGAAACACCACGCAAGCTATTGCAAAGAAAATTAAATCTATCCCTGCCAAAACCAGTACATAGAGCTCCTCTCCATTGTTAAATGAGATAATAGAAAATCAAAATATAAATATTATTGTCCCAAAATTCATAACATGCTGGTATTAAAAGATAAAATATTATGATCTAGTTCAAAAGCTTCCAAAAATGTTCTAAATCTCAGAAAAAATATCACATAGAGGGTTTTCTTTTTCAAAAATTTTTTTTTTCCAACTGAGAATTAAAGTAAGAATTAATAATGTGTTTTTCTAATGGCATCAGTTATTCATTTGCAAACTTTCATGACATGAAGAAAGAAATTAAATAAAATAGGGAAAATGTGAGTCATGCCTTATTTGTCTAGATATCTCTCCTGAAGTTAGATACATCTGCACAGTGTATTGGTTAGTTTAGGTAAATAAATGATTTTTCTTTCCCAGGGCTAAAGTAATGTTTAATTTAATTCAGGAGCACATAGAGTTTGTTCTCTCTAAAGACTTCTACACTTTTTTTCCATTTACTCTTACTTTGCCTCAGGCCCAGGTATTTTTAAGCAGCAAAATACAAACAGGTATCCTTTATTTAACTGTAATAAGAAACAAGTTCCAAAATTGCAGTATGAACTTCATAAAATATACAGCAGATATACAGGGAAAAATCTTTACATTCAGCATAATCCAGTATACGTGTAATGTAACTATGGAAATTACAGGCCCAGTCAGCATGAGTTCATAAAAAACACGTCCTGCCTGACCAACCTCATCTCCTTCTATGACCAGGGGACCCACCTGGTGGATGAGGGAAAACCTGCTGACATAGACTACCTAGACGTCAGCAGGCCTTTTACATGGTCTCCCACAGTATTCTACTGGAGAAGCTGGCAGACCATGGCTTGGACAGGTAAACTCTGCTGGATTACCAATCTGGACGGCCAGGCCCAGAGAGTAGTGCTAAATGGAATGAAATCCAGCTGGTGACCAGTCACCAGTGGTGTTCCCCGGAAGTCAGTATTGGGGCCCATCCTCTTTAATATCTTTATTGATGACGTGGATGAGGGAATTGAGTGCACCCTCAGGAAGTCTGCAGATGACACCAAGCTGGGGGGAAGTGTCAGTCTGCCGGAGGGTAGAAAGGCCCTGCAGAGGAACCTGGACAGGATGGGTTGATGGGCAGAGGCCAATGGGATGAGATTCAACATGGCTAAGTGCCAGGTCCTGCACTTTGGTCACAACAACCCCATGCAGTGCTACAGGCTTGGGGTGGCTGGAAAGCTGTGCTGAGGAAAAGGATCTGGGGGTGTTGGTGGATGCTCTCCTGAACATGAGCTGGCAGTGTGCCCATGTGGCCAAGAAGCTCAACAGCATCCTGGCTTGTATCAGGAATAGTATAACCAGCAGGACCAGGGGGGTGATTGTTCCCCTGTACTTTGCTCTGGTGAGGCTGCACCTCGAGTACTGTGTTCAGTTTTGGGCCCCTCAGTCCAAGAAGGACATTGAGGCCCTGGAACATGTCCAGACCCTACACAGCTGGTGGAGGGTCTGGAACACAAGTCCTGTGAGGAACGGCTGAGGGAAGTGGGGTTGTTTAGTCTGGAGAAGGGGAGACTCAAGGGAGAGAGACCTTATTGCTCTCTACAGCTACCTGAAAGGATGTTGTGGGGAGCTTGGGGTTGGCCTCTTCTCACAGATAACTAGTGATAGGACTAGAGGGAAAGGCCTCAAGCTGCACCAGGGGAGGTTTGGTTTGGAAATGAGGAGACATTTCTCCTCAGAAAGAGCAGTCAAGCATTGGGACGGGTTGCCCAGGGAAGTGGTGGCATCACCGTCCCCAGGGGTTGTTCAAGGAAAGGTTGG
>NC_048894.1:143241250-143243190 GCF_011077185.1 Oxyura jamaicensis
CCAACCTTTCCTTGAACAACCCCTGGGGACGGTGATGCCACCACTTCCCTGGGCAACCCGTCCCAATGCTTGACTGCTCTTTCTGAGGAGAAATGTCTCCTCATTTCCAAACCAAACCTCCCCTGGTGCAGCTTGAGGCCTTTCCCTCTAGTCCTATCACTAGTTATCTGTGAGAAGAGGCCAACCCCAAGCTCCCCACAACATCCTTTCAGGTAGCTGTAGAGAGCAATAAGGTCTCTCTCCCTTGAGTCTCCCCTTCTCCAGACTAAACAACCCCACTTCCCTCAGCCGTTCCTCACAGGACTTGTGTTCCAGACCCTCCACCAGCTGTGTAGGGTCTGGACATGTTCCAGGGCCTCAATGTCCTTCTTGGACTGAGGGGCCCAAAACTGAACACAGTACTCGAGGTGCAGCCTCACCAGAGCAAAGTACAGGGGAACAATCACCCCCCTGGTCCTGCTGGTTATACTATTCCTGATACAAGCCAGGATGCTGTTGAGCTTCTTGGCCACATGGGCACACTGCCAGCTCATGTTCAGGAGAGCATCCACCAACACCCCCAGATCCTTTTCCTCAGCACAGCTTTCCAGCCACCCCAAGCCTGTAGCACTGCATGGGGTTGTTGTGACCAAAGTGCAGGACCTGGCACTTAGCCATGTTGAATCTCATCCCATTGGCCTCTGCCCATCAACCCATCCTGTCCAGGTTCCTCTGCAGGGCCTTTCTACCCTCCGGCAGACTGACACTTCCCCCCAGCTTGGTGTCATCTGCAGACTTCCTGAGGGTGCACTCAATTCCCTCATCCACGTCATCAATAAAGATATTAAAGAGGATGGGCCCCAATACTGACTTCCGGGGAACACCACTGGTGACTGGTCACCAGCTGGATTTCATTCCATTTAGCACTACTCTCTGGGCCTGGCCATCCATTCAGTTTTTAACCCAACAAACTATAGTAAGTCTCTCATTTCTGTTAGTGCAGGGCTCTCCTTGTAGGTCCAGGTCTGACATTTAATGACTGATTCGTGAAATGGGAACCCTACAGAATATTACATTTGAGATGTTCAGTACATGGTTGTGATTCTCAGCCCTCTTTTCCCAGGCTGTGGTACAGAATATACCCAGATGTGAAGGATGCGACTATTGTAGTCTACACATTTGGTGTAATTTGAGGATGACACGATGAAGAGTTGAAAGATTTAAAATATGAGTTTTTTTAAGTGTTCTTGGATTGTTTATATAAAACTATAAGGCCTTTCACAGCTACATAACACATCCAGAGATGAACCAGTACTCCTTTATCCCAAACTGCCAAAAAACAGATACTTAGATAGAGATACAGACAGATAGAGAATTCTTAAGAAATTCCTAGCATGTAGTAACAGTAATGGCTTACTTAGTAATGGCTGTCATTTCCTGTTTATTGTTACCAAAGTATTTTTCTGCATTTTTCATTATATGCAAAATTAAAGAAAGCTTTGTTGTCAAATCAGAATACAGGCAGTGCAATGACTTTGTGTATACTGTTTGTATGTGGATCAGAAGAAAGTAATCTTCAAGATTATTTCAGAGAAATAAAATACCTTTTTTTTATTTTATTATTATTTTTTTTTCAAACTGAAACCAGCAAGAGTTTTTTTAAATTTTTGTTATTTAAGGGTTGTTTTCCCAGAGTCCTCTGGATTTCTTTGTTGACAGATTCATTTTCATTACACACTCTTTTCTTTCCAGCTGCTTCACATCATAGTTTTCACAGACTTGTTTAACATTGCTGAGGTTTTCTTACCTTGTGCTGACAAGGTTTTTAGAGAATTGTGGCTGGAGTCTGCTGTTCAACATTTACCACAAGCTTATACAAAGGTCTGATCAGCAGTACAGTCAAACTTGTTTAGAATAACCTCACCATAAAAAAAAAAAAAAAAAAAAAAAAAAAAAAAAAA
>NC_048894.1:143243290-143261446 GCF_011077185.1 Oxyura jamaicensis
AAAACAATATATATATGTATCTGCAGTGTGAATTCATAGCCTTGTAAAGGATATGATAATGTTCAAATAATAAGTTCTTAAAGCATTTTAAATAGATTAGTTGCACATACTCTGTTTAATAGAAAAGGCTCATTTCTTCTCCAGCACTTAACAGTTCATTGACATTATTGAGCTCTTCATTAAATATATATATTAAAAAAATAAATAAATTAAGAAAAAAAAAAAAAAAAGTAAAAGCTAGTTCATAGCAGCAGTAAAAGTGAATAAAAACTAAAAGTATATTCAAGTCCCAAGTCAGCAATCAAAACAGGCATAGCTTAAAATATTCATACTTATGTGTGCAAGAAACACCTGCTCTGAGTCCATGCATTAATGCAGCTAGGCACTGCTAGCCACTCTTTATGCAGATAGCCTTTTACCAAAAGTAGAAATTCAGTCTTTTTTAAACTAACACAGCCAAGAGCTAAAAAGTCAGTCAGTCCTTAATCCAAGCAGCTAGGAAGCAAAGAATAGGCCCGAAGGAGCCATTAAGGACAGAAAGGATATTTATATAGCACTATACAGTGATGGTGTTGCTTGTGTATATTATATACAAAGAAAGGTTTTTATGACTTGTTTTAGCAATGAGCTGTGTACTTTGAGAAATCACTGCCATAAAAGATGCGTAACCTACCAGCCCTCTCATACTGCTAGCTGAAGGTAAGCAGCATTTATGATATATTCAGCATGTTTGAAATGAGTGGATGTGAATTTCCTTTTCTTAAAATGATGGTATATGTATAGCACAGGCACAATACAGTCTGCTTTCATTTATTTTACAACCCTTTTTGAATCTTCCAATATCTGTGCATGAAAGAGAACAAGGTAATTTATCTAATGTTATGAGTTGAGAAGTAACTGGAGTAGCTGCTGATGGCTAAGATATGGATATCAGGTGGGAGGTTACAAAATACACTATGACAATATGGAGTTTGCCAATGATCCTTTTTAAATACATTGTGTCTAAAAGGAGTTGTGATCTCATGATGAGGCCAGAGGATGATCTTGTAGCAGCTGAGAAATATCCATTAAAAATCTATGCCCCCAAAACTCTATTTCTTTATTAGGTACACAAGAACACAATGGAAAATCACCAGAATGTGAATTAAAAATTTCATTTTTTACTGTAAGCAGTTTTCATGTTTCTAATACACTTCATTTTTCAAGCAGGTATCACAACAGCAAAAACGCATTCAGGATACTTCTTCAGATGAACGTTGTGTGAGGAAGAAATTTATCCCACACAACTTCATTTTTTGTTGATACCTCTGCACAATTTTATTTTAGTCCTTAGAATCTTCTTATGACAACAGTTCTTTTTTAAGATTAACTCTATAATGACTTTAAATGCAATCTACTCCTGGCTAATGCTTTTTCTTCAGATAATGTAATTGTTTCTCCTTGTACTAAAGATTTCCATAGGGAGGATGAGTTATAATTTTCAACCCAGTTATGAGTCTCTTTTGGCTCAATTACTCTGCAAACAGGAATTTTGACTTATCTGGTAACCCCTGTGTTATCACATTCTTATTTCATATCACACAACATACCCAAGGCAGAGGAGCTGCACTTAAACTAATCAGACTCAATAGCTATATGTTGGGCACAAGAGGCATAGGGGACAGACACTGCAGCTGTCCTTCTAAGATAGGATACGATAAAAAACATAGAGCTGTCAGACCCTTAAGTTGTGTAAAATTACATCTTTGGACCTAGGCCCAGTTTATGTTGATTACATGGTATACATCTTACATAGCTCTCTTGCTGTAGTCACTACACAGCTTAAAAATATCTTAAATAGTTAGGTGCCTTAAAAATAGATTAGATAAGTAACTTTTCAGCAAAATAGTGCACAGGATCCATTAAATACAACATGCTGAAGTTTGTGTAAGTTCTCACTTGAGAAAAAAAAAGAGCATTTGAAAGTTTTCTCAGGACCATAAAATGTTACAACTACATATATGCAAAAGATTTATTAATAAATAAATAAATAATAATGAAAAAAAAAAAAAAAAAAAAGCTTTAGGAGAAAATGTTTGGTTTTCAGATGTTTTGCTCATAATGCCACCCATCTCACTAATTTTTACTTCTTTTCCAAAACAGTAGGAAATTTTGCTATTATATCTGTTCTATTATATGTCACCATAAAATGTAGTTCCTATTTGGTAAACTCAGATGTATCCAAAACGGTCAGATAGCTACATTAACTTCCCTCCTTGTGGATTATCTGGCTATTTCTATTAAGAATAAAAATATGAATTAGAATAATATATATCTTCAATGTGATCATATCCCTAACAGTATTACCACTGAATCTATTCTGCATTTTAAACTATTTCTGGCTTCACAGCCAACAGCTATATTATGATCGTTCCTATTTCCTGTATGCTCCCTATGCTTCAGGTGCGTGTGCTACAGACTAATGATAGAATTGTCATGTGATGCAGTGGCAAGTTCCAGGTCATTTTTCAGCAAGATGCCATACTAGTTGCAAGACCTAAAAGTAAAGAACAGGCTCTCCCAGGCAGGTTCAAATTAAGGTAAAATCAGAAAAACAGATGTGCTTTGCTGTCACCTGATAGAGGACAGGGGGGACTGAAAGGCTCTGTCCATTTTAGTGAATGGAACAAGGATTCCGTCCAGATGTGCAAGTAAGGAAGCAGGAAAGACAAGCCACAGATGGAAGTGAACTTGGCAAAGGACTTGGCAAAGGGATCTGGGGGTTCTGATCAACAGCAAACTCTACATGAGTCAGCAGTGTGCCTTGGCAGCCAGGAGGACCAATCATATTCTGGGGTGCATCAAGCATGGCATTGCTAGCATGTCAAGGGAAGTGATTGTCCCTTTCTGCTCTGCACTGGTGCGGCCTCACCTCCAGTACTGTGTGCAGCTTTGGGCACCACAGTATAAGAAAGATACAAAACTAAAGAAAGTGTCCAAATGAGGGCAACAAAGTTGGGAAAGGGTTTAGAGGGAAAGATGTATGAGGAGTTGCTGAAGTCTCATGGATTTTTCAGCCTGGAGGAAAGGAGACTGAGGGGAGACCTCATCTTAGTCTACAACTTCCTCATGAGTGGGAGTGGAGAGGCAGGGGCTGATATCTCTCTAGTGACCAGCGACAGGACTCAAGGGAAAGGCTTGAAGATGCAACAGGGGAGGTTCAGACTGGATATCAGGAAAATATTCTTCACTGGGAGGGTGGTCAGGTACTGGAACAGGCTCCCTAGGGAAATGGTCATGCAACCGAGCTTGCCAGAGTTCAAGAAGCATTTGGAGAACACTCTCAGATACATGGTCTGATTTTGGGTGGTCCTTTGGGGACCCAGGAGTTGGACTCAGTGATTCTTGTGGGTCCCTTCCAACTTCTATATGCTATGATTCTATGATAATTTGCTTTGTATGTATTATGAGCTCAGTTTTTGAGGTAATAACTAGCACTGTGGCGACAGAAATGAAGCTTCTTAGTCAACTGAAGAAACTCCTCCACAGATTGCCACAAAAAAATCTAACTTTTTATGCTCCTGATGGACTTTGAAATTAGTGGTAAACAACCCACAAGTGGAAAAAGTTATGAAGGTTGCCTGAGTACAAGACAGAAGAAGACAGAGCTGCACTACGCACCTGCTCAATATACATCTTGTCTGCCTTGGCATCTCTCTGGATCGTAACCAGCTTAGATCTGCACTACATACTGCCATGTCCCTCCCTAGATGTTGGATAGTGTACAACTTCCTCATTTGTCTTGTAATTGCATTTTCTCTTTCTGGAGGCAGCAAATCCACTGTAGGCTACCAAACTCCAGTGACAATTCAGAAAGCTCTAGAGTCATTTGAACCCTGAAGCTCTGTCCATCTAATCTGTATCGCATTGGTTTTAAACCAGCTTCATTTCCATACAAATGCTTCCAGAGTAAGAATATTTTTGAAATTCAGGAATATTTTTATATTTTTTTCATAGGTGGCAGGCACTTCACATGTTGGCACAGCTACTTAACCTTATTGCTTACATTTCTTAATTTCCTTAAACGATCAGTCAATTAGTGCTGTTGAGTCCTAGGGAAACTCTCCTCTCTCTGCCTCCTATTTGGTGAGTTTGCCTTTGCCAACAGCCATTCTAACATCCTCTGTGCTCCTTAGTAAATTAGTGTGATTTAATTTTTTTTGACTCCTGCCTTTTTTCCTGTCTACTTAATTTAAGATAAATGGGAAATGCAAGGGTTAAAGCATGCACTCCAGTGTCATGTCAGGAGACAATGTCCAGGTAATTTGTATGAATACAGTATCTAGATGTCATCACACTCCCACAGTGTGTTCTGTGTCGCTACAGAGTCCATATACCTTCATGTTTTAAACATCAAACATCACAAAGGTAACTGTGCATTCAGAACACTTTGAGGATTTACCATCAACAAGAGTGTTCTTTTATGTTTGCCTAGTCAATAAAATTTATATAACTAATTCAAACACACTAGCCCATTGAAATTATAGGTACAGAACACATCTGAATTCACAGCATCACAGAGTCACAGAATCACAAAGTGGTTAAGATTTGAAGGGACCTCTGGAGGTCATCTGGTCCAACCACTACTCAAGCAGGGGCACCCAGAGCAGGGTGCCCAGGACCATGTCCTGACTGCTTTTGAAGAGGGAGACTTCACAGCCTCTCTGGGCAATCTTTTCAGTGCTCCATCACCTGTACAGCAAAGAAATGCTTCCTGATGTTCAGATGGGACCTCTTGTGTTCCAGTTTCTGACCATTGCTTCTTGTTCTGGCAAAGGGCAACACTGAAAAGACCATGGCTCTATCCTCTTTGCACCCTCCTTCAGGTGTTAGACATTGAAGAGATACCCTGAGCCTCCTTTAGTCCAGGCTGAGCAACACCAGCTCTTTCAGCCTTTCCTTATAGGAGAGGTGCTCCTGTCCCTTCATCATCTCGGTCGCCTTCCACTGCACTCCTTCCAGTATGTCCATGTCTCTGTTGTACTGGGAGCCCAGCACTGGACGCAGTTTTCCAGATGTGGTCTTGCCAGCACTGAACAGAGAGAAAGGATCACGTCTCTTGACCTGCTGGCAGTATTTTGCCTAATGCAGCCAAGAATGCCATTAATCTTCTTAGCAGCGAGGGCACATTGCAGACTCATGTTCAACTTGAATCAGGATCTCCAGGTCTTTTTCTGCAAAGCTGCTTTCCAGATGGGTGGCACTCGGCATGCACTGGTATCTGGAGTTGTTCTTCCCAAGGTGCAGGATGCTGCCCTTCTCCATGTTGAACTTCACGAGATTTTTTGTAAATTCAAATTATCTATGTGTTCTCTGGCAAAGAAATATCTATAAAACCTAGAGCAAATTTACTTATTAACCTGTAGTTTTATGCTTTCTAGTTTTGAGAAGCATGAGAAATTTTAACCTTTCTTACAGGAAAATGGCATTGAGAGACAGCAAATAAAATCCATGTTCTTTATGTCCACAGTTTGGAAAATTGTTATCAAGTTCCAACTAAAACTACTCTTCTTTAGAAGCTTAAAATTACTTTTAATGCACATTATCAGTGCCCAAATAAAAGAGTTAATAGTTCAGCATACACAAAATAGGGGCTATATTGTATGTAGTTTAGAAGGTATTTTTCCTTTATTTATCTATTAATTTTAGAACACTTCTCCCAAATTTATAAGTTTATATGCCACAATAATGTTATTTCACTGAAAAAGTAATTAATAAAGCAATATTTACACAAATTATTTCCAAATGTTATCCATATCCTGTGATTGCACCATGAATTATTGAAACATACTTTGTCAAATATTTCTCACTAAATGTTAATCTCGTTGGTTTTAAAATACAAATCAATTCAAATTTAATGTCATCAAAACATTTATGCTTTCAGAGACAGGCCTTAATAAACATATGAATATAAAACAAAGACTGGAGTTCTGAAAATAAATGATTATATGAGAGTCCAGTCAAACTGCAAAGCAGCTGTATCATATCTCCCACATGTTGTATGTGCTGGCTTTTTGTTAATAGTGAATGTTTTACAATAGTATTGTTTTCTGCTGCAAAGTCTAGATGTACTCCGTAATGCAGTAGCTTTGAATTATATTGATCACCAAAGGTAATTTAAGAGAATCAGTTCAGTGATCAATGGTGTCACATTGTAATATACATCATTATAAAATAAAAATTTATATTCCAGAGGGACCTGGACAGGCTTGAGAAGAGGGCCCTTGCAAGCCTCATGAAGTTCAACAAGGCCAAGTGTAAAGTCCTGCACCTGGGTAAGGGCAATCTCAAATATTAGTACAGACTGGGGAATGAATGGATTGAGCCCTGTGGAGAAACACTTCGGGGTTCTGGAAAAAAATTGACACGAGACAGCAGTGTACACATGAAGGCCAGAAAGTCATTTGTATACCAGGGTACCTCAAAAGAAGCATAGCCAGCAAGTTGAGGGAAGTGTTTCTCATCATCTACTCTGCTCTTCTGAGACCCCATCAGGAGAACTGACATTTTACAATGGCTTGATAGGACAAGAAGTAATGTTTTTAAACTAACAGGAGGTAGATTTAGATTAGATATATAAGGAAGAAATTCTCTACAATGAGAGTGGTGAGGCACTGGAACAGGTTTCCAAGATAAGTTGTGGATGCCACATCCCTGGAAGTGTTCAAGGCTGGGTTGAGTGGGACTTCAGGCAAGATGGTCTTGTGGAATGTATCCGTACCCATGTCAGGGGTTAGGACTAGATGATCTTTAAATGTCCCTTCCAACCCAAACCATTCTATGATTCTATTGCACTATAAGGATAATTTCTAATAATTGATTAATAAATTATTTAGATAAGTGATAACCTAGAAGCTAGAATTTTAGTCTGTTGCATGTACGTTAAGAACTTCCAAAGATCTTACATCAGATTAGTGAACAATAGAAACAGCTGAAGGAAAAACAAAAAGCAGTGAGATAAGATCAACATATGGTCAACATGTGCAAAATTACTGTATAGACATTCAGGTGGACATTCATAGATCCCCTGTCACTTTTTCCAGGTAGCCAAAGAAAGGTCTGGAAAAAGATTCCGTGTACAAATCTGATCTTCGTATAATAGGCAACATGAAGTGACTGGAGAAAGGTGAGAGAATATTGCCCAAATTTTAATATTCATTTTCCATTTTTACTGAGACTTTCATTCAAATTTATTTCCTTGACAGAGGAGGTCTTTTTTTGTTTTGTTTTGTTTTTAAGGTTAATTTAGACAAAGCCATCTGAAAGAAAAAAAATATATAAAAATAAAAAAGTTGATTGAAGAAAAGCCAAGATGTTTCATAAACTGACGTTGAACTTATTCATTTTTCTAAACATTGTGTTGCTTCAAGAAAATCACTCATTCAGTATGGTTACAAAATTTCTCAGAGAAATAATCCTTCTAGCATCGGACTTCAGTTTCTCACCTTTATTTCCATATTACCCAATTTCTTTCACTGTTCTTAATGCACTGATAGGGATTCTTTGATTACATAAAGTAGAAATAAGTAAAACTCTTATCTTTAGGCAAAGCATTAGTTCCCATTTTCCAAACGTTCTCGTCTTTTGCCGTTTGTCCACATTTCAAATGCACAGGACACATCCTTGCTCAGAGAAGAAGCAAAAAGCTACCCAAACCTTGAGCCCTTGGGAAAAAAACACACAGTCCAAGAGGAATTTTCTCTTCTCCCCATCACCTGTTCCTCAGATATAATGCCTAAATGGCAGAGCTAGAATCCCTCTTATCATATTTTCCTTCCACAGGCCAGTGAATCTGTAATTATTTTGTGCACGTCACATGATTTTACCACGAAGTGGACAAACAAGGCTAGAATTTCCTTTGAGATGGAAGAGAGGTGAAGCCTTCATTGAGGCATCTGAAATAATTCTACTTACTTTTGAACAGAAGGGAACAAAGAATAGGTAAACAACATGAAGACACTTTTGTAGATTGTATCTATTTTTTAAAATAGGATTTAAAACTGCATTTAGGAGAATAACCATCACTGTATAGAAAGTATACTCTAAAAAGCTCAGGTTGAAACTGTACCAGTGGGAGTTCAGTAATAAAAATTGTACTTGATGGTTCTCACTTTGCACTTTTACAGTTTGTATACAGGTTTAGGTCAGGATCTTAGAGCAAAAAGTGGGTATTTAAAGATATTTGAGCCCCTAAGTTTTAGTAAACTCAATGGGTTTCAATGAAGAATGTTATTTTTCTAATGAGTGCCTAAAAATTCCTAAACACATTTCAGGCCACAAAGCCTTTCCTGGTGATGTAAAAATACAATTGTGTTAGTGCAACAGGTTTTCTGGGAAAAAAATAATAATAATAATAATAAAAAAAAATAAAAAAGCTTTATACATACACTTTTCCTATCACAGTCATTTACCATTTGTAGTGTAGTCCATGCCAAATACAAAGTCACGGGCAGTAATGTCAGAGAAGGGCAATGCTTTCTGATGGATAATTACAATATTGCTGATGTATCCTTTTTTCCATTCCTCTATACTGGAATGAAAGATAATTTTATGCAATCTGAAATATCCTGGCAGGATGTCATCCTCTCTTGAGACATTTTATAGAATCGGAATCATAGAATGGTTTGGGTTAGAAGAAACCTTAAAAATTAGGTCCAACCCTCCTGCCATGGGCAGGGACACCTCCCACTTGACCAGGTTGCCCAAAGCTCCATACAGCCTGACCTTGAACACTTCCAGGGATAGGGCATCCACAGCTTCTCTGGACAACGTGTTCCAGTGCCTTAACACTGGAAGAATTGCTTCCAAATATCTAATCTAAATCCACATTCTTTTACTTTAAAGCTATAACTCCTTGTCCTACCACTACAATCCCAGACAAAGAGCCCCTCTCCAGCTTCCCTGTAGGCACTCTTTAGATACTGAAAGGTCACTGTCTTGAACACTGTGATTACTTCTTCATTTCCTTCCTTCCTTCCTTCTTTCCTTCCTTCCTTCCTTCCTTTCTTTCATTGTTTGATCTCTCGCTTTCTTGGTTTCTCTCTCTTTCTCTCTTCTTTTATTTTTTCAGGGGTGTAGGGGTGGGGCAAATTAACAGAGTATTTAGAGAACATTTAAACCCTTTCAGAACTCAGATCTGCTTTAAATACTGTAGAATATTCCTGATAAATTAAAATCAGCTAACTTGTTTGATAATCAATTAAGATTATTAAGTTTATCATAAGCACATACACAAAGAGACAACACTCATAAATCACTAGGCAGTCTAAATTAACTGATGCAGGTAACACCTGTCAATAGCACATATAACTAGTTTTTGTTGTACAGAGTGGAATATTATGATGTTGCTGCTAGCTTTAAAGAGAGAAAGAAAAATTAATATATGCTAAAATGACTACAACATTTGCAGATTTTCTAGAGCTGCCTTCCACTTGTGAACTACATTTTTCTGGGACTTCATTTTCTATAACTATGGTTATAATTCACATCAAACACAACTCCATTCTTTTTCTGATTGTACAGGCAATCCAATGCCAATAAAGCAATGTCTTCTGAGTTACTAACTGAAAAAAAGACAACTTTAGATAAACCCATGTTCTTGATTGAGGACCAGGAGCAAAACAAGGGACTTCTTTACTCTTGAGAATACTAGCAGGTAGAAGAAAAGAAACTGGAAAAATAAAGATACCAGTAGAACTGGAAATTAATATTGCTAACACAAAACATATTTTCACAGCTTTGTTACCTTTGTATTCAAAGCAGGTTTAACTCTTTTTTTTTTTTTAATCAAATTTAAATGTTTCTATCAAGTTCATTATTGAATGATCATGTGGACTATAATATGACACACAAACATTAGAAACTTCATAGGACTAGCATGCAAGAATACAGCTTTTGATGATTTCAGTGAGATGGGGAAAAAATGTCATGTTAGCTACATATTTCCATTTTTACATACCTTGCCAAGGAAACCCCCTGAAAGATTATCTCTGATGGGAGGCAGAACTTAAGCAGAGGTCCCTTATAGGTTTACTTTTATCCTCTCTTATTGTATTCTTTTATATTTGTTATGACTATTAATGTATAAGATTAAAAATATGAAATAGAATTATTGGATAATTTAGATTGGAAGGCATCTCAGAAGGTGATGTCCAAACTCCACTCAGAGCACATATAATTTTGACATTAGACCAGAATATTTCCACAGCTGGAGATTACACAAACTCTATTGGAAATATATTAACTTTTTAGACACAAACTATAATTCTGAGAATTAAAAAAAAAAAAAAAAAATGTTTTGAGGTAGCAATTTATCTTTAACTAAGATCAATTAATTAATTAATTAATTAATGGACATTCCCTGAATCAAGATGAAGAGAAGCATGGCTTGACTGGATTTGATTAATACTGTAGCCCTGCTAGCTGTTTCTGCTTTCTTGTCTTATCTAACCTAAAAGTAGTAAGAAAAATGCTTAAAGTTTGATTAATTGATTGAAATGATGTATATATGTTTTTATTTATTTATTGCCTGTCTCCGCAGTCACTGATCAGTAAAACAGTTATGTATGTGCTTCTTATTTTTTACATTCCTTAAAAATGTCTTGCACTAATATGCTGTGTTAAAATGAGACTGATTTAAAGAACTCTTAGTATGTTTTAGGGAGAAGCTGGTAAAGAACATTGCTAAAGGGAACACAGAGAAGAAAGCATCAAAAAAGTTGAATTGGGAAGTTGGCTAATTGAATTATTTCCTTAAACGTAAGTTGCAACTTTGCAAAATGATGAGTGTTGAGGAGTTACCAAATAATAATAATATTTTTAAAGCCCCTCTACAGTCATCTTGAGAGGGTAAAAATAAACACTATCCAATGCAATATTTTGGAGAAGCCTTTTCATATTCCTATTTCTTCATTAGAATTGTGTACTAGAGCTAACTGAAAATGGGAGGTGTAAATTTAGCAATTTCAATTATTATATTATCATAATTATTATTTTATCATTAATCACCATTATTAGCAGTTTTGCCTCACTGTAAATACCTTTTTTTTTTTTTTTGCAATCTTTTTTCTCAAAATGAAGTTTATTTTTAGAGTCTACATGTTTACACAGTTATGTTGCTCCTAATTAAAATGTAGACAAGAGAAGACTTTTTGACACCTTAAATTAGGAAGTTCAGGATATAGATACATTGAATTTTTGTTTACACATGCAGAATCTAGACATAATCTCAAAAGAGGTGAGAGGTAAGGTCAGAAAGACTTAAATTATCATCGGGTGCAATTAGCAGACTGTCATATGAGAAATCACTGCAAAGATTAAAGGCAGTACTTTCAAACTATGAGACTATACATACCTATAAGAATCATGGTTGAACACCCTTACTGTTTGCTAGGAGATGCCTTCAGAGCTGGTTAGTGACATTGTTTTAAGCAATATTTACCATAGAAAATGTTGAATATGAACATCTTACGATCACAGCAACACAAATATAGATCCTTAGGCACATGAGCCCAGAGCTTCTCTTTCTTCTTCCCCAGTATCTTAAATTTTGAAAAATAGTATACTCCATGAAGAAAAAGAAGGGAACTGAATTCAGATTTTCCACCTTTCTAAATTTGCTGTTGAATTGTAGCACAAAATAGCCTTCTTCTCTGACTGTATTATAAAAGGAAAGTATTAATATTCTTCCAAAAAGAACAATGTAAATACACAAAGTCAGGAGAGAGTACCAGATTGTGAATCCACATCTGACAAAATGGAAGAATCCTCTTCTTTATAAAAAGAATGCAAACCTCAGCACTGAGTCCAAACTTCCAGCCTGTAACTGCAAAAGCCTCAAAGAAAGCAAGATTTCAAATACTTATGCAGTATTTCTTTGATGTGTGAGGCTGAAGAAAGACTGTGTTTCCATTAGCTACATTAATTTTAACTCTCATTTCACTCCCCTTCTGTATTATAGAATCTCCTTCATTATCATTACACAGTTTTCAAACCCTGGGAAAAACATGGGACAAGCCCTCTTGAAGGACATTTCAGAGTGAAGAGTAGGAAATTATTTGGAACAAAGATTTACCAATTATATATCACATTTGACTGACCTGAGGTCTTTCTGTGATGGAAATTTACATCTGTAGATTAGGAAGAAGCAGTGGATCTTACTCACCATATTTTTAACAAAACTTTCAACAGTATTACAGCATTGCTGTATACAGGTGGGATCTACATGAAAAGAAAAACTTGATTGCTGAAAAACTAATATATTAATTGAGCATCATCTGTCATGGTTAAATGATTCATACTCTACATAAAGACAGTTACTAGTGGAATTCCTCTGGATCTATCCTGAGACCCTGTAGCAGTGACCTGGAGGAGAAAACAAAGCATACCCTGATCAAGTCTGTATATGACAATAAACAGAAAGGCATACTCAAGGGCAGGACTACAATTCAGGGGAATGTACATATGATGAAGTAACATCATGAAATCCAGCAAGAACAAATACAAAATCCTGCACCTGGGACAGACTACGCCCCTGTAATGCTTTAAGCTAGGAACTGACTATCTGAGGAGCAGCTGTGATGAACAGGACCTAGGGACCCTGGTGGAGAGTAGGCCAACAATGAACCAGCAGTAGGCCCTGGGAGTGGTAAACGCCAAGAGCATTCTAGGCTGTATTAACAGGAGTATAGTAGATATCAGGAGCAATTATTTTGCTTTACTCTGCAATTTTTAGTTTACATCTAAAATGTTCCATCCAATTATGGGCCTGCATAACAAGAAAGATTAATGCAGCAAGCTAAGCAGAGAGCAACCAACAGAGTTGGCACAGTTTCACCCTGTGAGGGGGGTCAGAGGTAGCTGGGCTTGCTCAGCCTGTAAAAGGATTACTGCAGAGAACCTAACTTCAGCTCCCCAATGCCTGTGAAGGAGTTACTGAGAAGATGAAGACAGACTCTTTACTAAGGTACACAGCAGAAGAATGCGACAATAGCAATAAATTGACATGGAAGAGTTGATGACTGAATATAAGAAGAAAAAATAAATTTTGAGGATAACTGTTAGGGGTTGCCCACAAGGCTGTATATTATCCGTTTCTAGAGGTTTTCAGTCCAACCATACAGAGCCCTAAGGAACCTGGTCTGAAATCTGAAGTACTGAACCTGCTTTGAGCAGAAGTTTGGCTTAGAGACCTACCACCCTATCATTGTCATGGGGTGGACTTCAAAGAACTATCCTATCTCAGTGATTTGATGATTCTATGATTTTAGTGGCAGCAGCCACTTTAAGGGTCCAGAAGCTGTTAGACTAAATACGCAGTGGCCTCACAGCTTCTAAAGAATGACATAGTGTATGTAGATAGCCCACTGGTATGCAGGTTTTGGCTTCCTCCTCTGAGAGGGAACTGTTCCTCAAGCAAAGAGCATGTAATTAATCCCATGATGGGATTCTGCATTTTTCCAGCTAAATCAGAATGCAAAGCACATCCATTTTAAGTGTCATTTGTTGCAGAGCTAGTCATTAAAGCTGCCCATCCTTCTCTACAATTAAGACTCAGTGTTGTATTTTTCCTAGGCAAATGCCAAACTGATAAAAATCTGATTTTTCAGCAAAACTGTTCCAATTGAATCCACGCTGTTACAACCACATTAGGAAACAAAGAGAAGTAAAATGGTTGGAAAATATTTTCTTTCCTGCTTAATATCCAGTTTGTTGGTGTGAAGGTCTCTAGTCTTTGTCTTGGCTTCCACTTGCAAACTGGGCATTGACATCTGCTAATCACTAGCTTCTTAGGGAATTGAGTTTAAAACACATTGTACATACAGTGCCAAATTCACTATGTATCACAAAGACGAGATTGTTTTCTTCCTCCTGTTTTGTATTTACAGCTTAAGCAAATTGGAAGGAAACTCGTGACTATCATGAACTGGAGAATAAGAACAACAATAGATATAATCAAATAACACTCCACTTATGGATCCAATTGAAAAAAAAAAAAAAAAAAAAAAAAAAAAAGTTTTAGCAGCTGCTGTCTCAGAGCATCTCCACAAGCCTTTTTTGATCTACAAATTTGGACTGCATATGGAATAAGCAAGTTGTTAAATAAATAAATAAATAAATAAATAAAATAATAATAATAATTTTTTAAAAATATTATATTCTGTATTACATCCAGGCTCCAGCCAGAGGCACACAGAAAGTGCACCGGGAGCAGTTTGAACACAAATATCCTGGAGTTAGTCATAGTATATTAAGGAACTGTGCATCAGGATGCAATGGAGTTCCTGGGAGTTAAATGAAAGATAAACTGAAAAGGATCTTTTACCTGCCAAGACTTGAGTTCAGCTTCCTGAGTTTCTCCTGCAGAAGCACAGCTGATGACATCACTAAGCCTTAAAGTAGAGCAGCATGATTTTTCCTAGAATCTGGCCTCATTGTGAGACAATGAGGTAAACAGGCAGAAACTCCTGACTCTAATCACTGCTTTATTGAACTTTGTGATTCTTGATTTGGTTCCCCTTTATCTTTTTTTAATCAGAGGAAATAGCAATAGCTTACCCCATAGAGGTGCTCCTCTAGTGATTAGTTAAAAGTGGAGCAAAAGTCAAGAGCTTTTTGAATGCCAAAAGCATGATTATTCTGCCACCTACACAAGTGTTAATCTGAAGTCACTGGAGTCTCTGGTGTCAAACTGCTATAAGCAAGAGAAGTATCAAACCATAACAGTTGCTATTGCCTTTAGTATCTGGGAACTTACAGACGGCTGCAGTGGAGGTGTTTGCTTACTGCAATTTTTCATTTTCCTCATTTGAATGTACTTTTTCATGAGAATGTTGTGCCAAATGCAACAGAAGCCTCCTACAGAGGTCTACAGTCCTTAAATCCTTTTAGCCTAAAGATGGTGCACTTAAAAGGGAAAGGTTCACCTCAGCAGCCCTCTTCTGATTTGTAGATATCTACATCTTGACCTGCCTGAGGCCCACAGTCTTTCTTCTTACTCTTACCAGAGTCTGTCTGCATGCAATCAAGACTACACTGTTTCTTGCATGGTCAAAGAAAGTCCAAGCCTGTCCTAGAAATGGCTCTGTAAGCAGACAGAGTAGCTAGACAGTTAATTTAGGCATTGCCAAATATTGTGCACCTTCTCTTGGGAAGAGGTGGTGCCAGCAAGACAGCACAAGCTAACATCACCACAATAAGTTTCCGTGCAAGCTCAGCTGCCAGTCCTGACCTGGGCTCTCACAGTTGTGCTTGTTTTCAGACTTGTCTCTGGATTGTTTTTGCGGGTGAACCTTGGAGATATGTTGCAGGTAGCTTGTCTCTGGCACAGTCACCAGACGGACTGCAGACTTCACTGGACCTTGTCTCCAGCCTGCCCTTGTCCCTGTCTCCATTAGATCTCAACTGAGAGGGATGCCAGTCCTGGTTCATCACTTGCCAAGGGCTGTCAATAGACCCTGTTACCGGTCCCCAGCTCTGCCCCCACTGTTCAGCCCCTGCAGGGCTGTGCCTATTGGTGCAGGATCACCATAGGCTCCTGGCTTGTCCCCCTCAAGGAGAAACTGCCTGCTGCTTCACCATGACACTCAATACAGAATGAAAAGTTTCTCTTCTGAATATAATCCTAGATCCCAGGTTCAAGTTAAACAAATATTAAAGTAAAGTTAGGTACAGACTATTGGTTCATTTTCCTCAATTATTGCTTTTTCTATCACTTTATCTATGCTGAGGCAAAAGCTTGTTATCTTAATACTTTAGCTATGATGGATGTTTTGTATTACTGTCTTTGCTTGTCCTTCTTGACTCTCTGTCACTCTCTCAAATAAATAAATAATAACAATAATAATAAATAATAATAAAAATGATGGTGAAGTCAGGTTCCAGTTTGTCAGCATTGTATACATCACTGACATGACTTAACTCTGAATGAGAATCATGAGTCATCACTTTCCAGAAAAGCTGAAAAGCCCACACACAGCTTTGATCCTGTGTTATGGCCAAGCATACGTTTCCCCCATTAAAAAGGAAGTGTCTTCTACACTTTGTTAAATTAATGATATAAGAAGCCCCTCTGTAATATATTATTGTTGATTATCCTGTATCAAAAACCATCTGCAGGAAAACAAGTACTAAGCAGTCTTATTTTCTATAAATAGAGGAAACTTTAGTGGTAATAATATATTGATTTTAATATCACAAGCTTTAATACTGATAAAAGGAAACTTTGCAAAAATAGGGCATTACTTTCATTACTTGCTTATTCATTTTCAGATTTCTCAAGCCTAAAATGTATGTCCTCTTTTACTATCTTTTCAACAGGGAAATAGGGAAAAATAAATAAATAAATCCCAGTTCAGTCAGGGTCCTTTTTATTTATTTTTTTAATCCCAAATTTTCCACCAGTGAAAATGTGTTTACTATCTCTAATTCTTTTCTTGGAAGAAAGAAAATAACTAATAAATGGGAAAAAAAAATCTCTGCACACATCTTGAAGATAAAATGTATTCCGTGTTAAACAAATTTAGTTTTTTTAACTCTAACGCATTTGTAAAATCATTGACCTATTAAGATATTAAGCCTGGTAATGTTATGACTTATGGGAAAATCTGCCAAAATTTAATTAACAAATTTTAACCAGTTAATTAATTAGTACAGTACTGTCCCAATTATCAAGGTTTGTGAGATACTTTAAAGGTTGTAAATGGATTATAATTCTCTATGAAATTGGCCTTTTAAAACACATTCTGAGATGCAGAACAGATTTCTCTGCTAACTCCAAAGAGAACAATTCTTAACACTTTATTTAAATTCCATGCAACCTACTGCTGATTTCATTCTATTTAATTTCATAGGACATTTCCATAAAGGCATTGTCATATCTTGTCAGGATACATTATCTGATTAAGAAGTGTGTGATGTTCCTGTTTGTTCATGTACCTGCTGGAGAAGAACTGATGATGCCGGCTCAACCATAATTGAGGGTAAATGTGCGATATTATTTGTTGGTTTTGCAATGGAACTCTCTTGACTTTGGAATTCAATTTTATCTGATAAGTCAATTCTGTAGTCAATTTCAGCTTTGATTATTATTTTTTTTTCGTAAAATAGTTTTTGCAATATTAATAATTATTGGAATGGCTAGAGGGAATTGCATATTTGCATTACAAAAATAAAATAAAATAAAATAAAATAAAATAAAAATAAAATAAAATAAAATAAAATAAAATAAAATAAAATAAAATAAAATAAAATAAAATAAAGAAAAAAAGGATTATGTGCTATCTGAAGCACTCCTCCATAGACATGTTAGCGTGGACTATGTTGTACATATATTTCTTTCCACTCTTTCCAGTGGAGAGAAATAAATTTTTAATGTGAAGAATGTGCATTGACAAGAGACATGCAGAATTTTTGTTGCTAAAGGAAATCCACATTTCTATTAAAATTTCTTCTTTTGCATAAAGTATCAATTACGACATTTACATCATTTTTGCATTAGTCAAACTGAACTGATCAGATATAATTTCCCATATGTTCTTAAGTCAAAAATAGCACTTTCCTCCAAAAATATGCATTAATACATGGTGTAAAAACATACAGATTTAATTTAGCTTGTAGGTGAGAAAGTATGTTTCAGCAGAAAAGAAGGTGAGCCTCATCTTTTAATTTATGTCAAATTGATATATATATATATATTCATTAATAATGGTGGTGGCTTTTTTAACTATTGGGCTACAATCTTTTTTATTGATCTCAATTGGCTATACAGCATGACATTCTGGATCTATTGACATCAGCGGGAGTTTTACCAATAGCTACACTGGTTCTAGGATTTCTCTCATAAACTATAACTAAACCAATTGTAATCTCCAACCAAGCAGATGATAGATCTAGTTATGTGATACCCATTTTCACATCTTCATTTATTAATTTATTTTATTTTTTGGATTCATAGAAAAACAACCATATTCTTTCTTGAAATAATATTTTTAAATGCCTCTGTAAGAAATCTTTGATGACAGAATAACTTTATTAGTGCTTATACTAAACATGTTTCATGTAAAAAAAAAAACTTTTCTTTTCTTTTCTTTTCTTTTCTTTTCTTTTCTTTTCTTTTCT